>NW_020656030.1:23821-29185 GCF_003589595.1 Hyposmocoma kahamanoa
AGCTTTATTGTAAATTCCAACTATTGCTACTTTTGATGGAATAGAACAAAACATTTGTCGTGTAATCCAATGCCACATTTTTTACACCATTTTGTAGTTTTACTTTTGCATACAGCACAACGTTTTCTTTTTTGTTTCATCAGGATCATGTCATCAGCTGAATAAGTACGGATAGAAGAAATAATCTGTATTGGTGTAAAAGGATTTGAAGGATCTGGCATCACTCTCGGCATTCCATAAATCATTAGAAATGTCCTGTTTATAGATAGTCTAAATTCCAAAGTGTCTACAGAAGCACCGTAAGACTTAGCTAGAAGGCTGGCATTATTGACGGCTACATCCATCGGCTATAATAGAATCGGCATGTACCACTTGGCCGAGAAATCTCATCTTCAGGAAGAGAGCTTCCTTTTCACTTTCCTGAAAGTATTGGCCTTTATTGATGACTAACTTTGTCGGTGCCTGAAGTTGAGCTCGATTCAGTCGATCTGGATCATTACAGTCTTCGGCTCATGAGTCACAATCAGAATTTTGGCCATCATTTGGTGGGTCAACATAAATATCCAAATATCCTCGTCAGCAAATCTGTTTAGTTCCTCCAGAATTTCGAAGGTAGTAGGCGCAGGTCTACTCCTGCAACAAAATATCAATAGGTCAGACATTTGCTCAAAAGGTCGTTAACGACCCATTTCAGTTATTTAGAAAATAAGTAAAAAAAAAATAGTGTGTATAGTTTATAGGATTCAAATAATTTAAATACATAATACAATTATGAATCGATGGGAATCTGCCAAAATATTAAGACCTTAACATAAACAAATAATAAATACTTACATTTCTAATTCTGGAACCGGCAGTCACAATCAGAATTTAGCAACTTTTAAAGTCATCAAAATAACTTACCGCAGAAAAATAATTCACGCGGCGGTAGATAAAAACTAAGGTATATTTATAACGTATCTTCTACGTGATGTCAATGTCGCTAACTACCTTCATTTTTCTACAAACAACGATTTGGTCATCCGAGAATAAGTGGGTCATTAATGACCCTTTGGGCATATAAGGGTTACAATAATTGCTCATTGTACTAAAATTTAGGCACTATTTATAAAAATGAAAATATGGATGATTTTCTTCAAAATTAAATAGCACCATTGTGGAGGTACCCTTTTACCAACAAAAAAAATCATGAAAATTGGTTCACAAATACTGGAGTTATCGCGTAACATACATAAAAAAAAACAGTCGAATTGAGTACTTCCTCCTTTTTTGAAGCCGGTTAATTAAACTGTGAAAGTAGCTAAAGTAAACCAATTTAGCGGTTTCTACGTTTCAGACGTAACGTTTTTTTTTTCAGAGCTCTTGAAATAGGAATCAAAAGCTTTGAAATTATTGACATAAATTTAAAACTTTATTCGCAAAGCCGCTTGCTACGGATTTACTTAATAAAACTTTATTCCGTTCGTTCAAGCATCAAATAAAAAGCAACCTAATAGAGGAGCGCTGAGTCACAAAATTATTAGTAAAATTGATCTCACAAAGCTCTGGGATCAATGATAAAAGGAACAACAAATGCGCCATAGTATGAACCAAGCTACGAAGGAAGTTGGCCATTGTAAATTATTACACGATTTAATTTTGTAAAGCTTATTATTTTATTATTATAATACATTAAACGTAAAAAAATCACAACAAACAATAAATTCATAAAAATAATACAAAGTTTATTATAAACAAACCGACTATAACAAATAACAAAAAGTACAAAAATTACAGGCACATTTAGCCGAACACTATTCGACATAGCTGTATTAGTGGGAAATTAAAAAAATTGTGAATTTTTTTAAATTTTCAAATTAAAAATAATAAAATTAAAAACCGTTCTTTAATTAGACAAAAAGATTGTATTATTTTCGGATTTTTACCAGTGTTCGACTAAATGTTCCCGTGTATATAAAAATATGTTTTAAAAACTATGTTGAAAAGCTGTATAGCAATTTGAGCAAAGTTTCCGAAGTCAAACAGGAATCAATACTTCGTCGGAACTGGCTAGAATAATGTAATGAGTAAAGACATGAGTGTGCCCAAATAATAAAATTATATTTTCAATCGTGAATATCCTTGGTATAACTGTGACTTTATGCTATGCCATTTTCCACGTCTTCTTCGCCTTTTAACAGATATGTTTGGAAATTTAAGAAAATTGTCAGAAGAAGTAAAATACTTGTGGGCAAAGCAAATAACTACCAGCAATTTTGTTGTTTACTTCTGTTGACCAAACTATTGATAATTCTATGCAAAACTGTTGTTAACTATATGAACACTATCGAATCCGATATTAAGGCCACGACTTTTTAGTTATGTAAATGAGGAACATTTATATGGAATAGCTGCTCGTTTTTACTGGCTGTTCGTTTGTGTTTACCGCTAAGTGACTTACTTACTTACTTACAAGTAACTTACTAATTACTGCGTTCCGATTTTGGAAGATAAGGGTGCTGATGTAACTATAAGCACATGAAATTTGTCACCTTTAGAGTCGAAACACAAAACTGCGAATCGGCGCCATGCGTGAATGCCATGAACATATTTTTTAAACTACGTAGCGATAGGGATTCTAAAAAAAGTGTTGCACTGCTGTTATTAATAAGCAAATATAGGAAAAAAAACACAAAGAAGATTAACATCGCAGGAATGCGCGATGCGGAGCAATTCATAAATTCTCGCGATGCGTCGTAAGAGCTCGTAGATTTCGTGTTTAGGGTATTGTGTTTCGGCCCTTAGGTATGTCTTAGTGTGACGAGTGCAGTGGAAATACCCCTCAGATATTTGAGATTTAAAACTGGAACGGCACTGACCTTGTTATGGGCGCGTGTCGCTCACCCCGTCTATTCATATAATAAAAAATTAAAAATGACAATAACACTTAAAAGCAAGCTTCGTTTTTATGAGCACAATCTTGTAAAAATCAAATAACTAAGGCTACTCAATTTTTTTCAAGACATATAAAATATAAATGAAACGAGATGCTAAAGTCGGCACGAGAAAATTCTATTTTTTGAGATTATACCTATATATTTTTATAAATAAAACATGACCAGACGAGTTGGTCTGCCCAGATATCGCTGGAGCGAAAAAGAATCTACGAAAAGTACAAGCTAACGATTGGCGGTAGAGAGCATAGAACCGAAGGAAGTGGCGTGATTTCGTTACAGAGGTCAAGACATATTTCGGGTGGTTGAGCAATCGAGTAAGTAAGAGTGAAGTCATAAAACATACCCTTTATTGTGAAACTTTTCGATGAATTTTGCTGTGTTGAACCGACAGAACATAGCATGATGGACATAATCATTGTAGATAACGTTACGAACGTTCCTTACATTTCTTCGTTTTTGTTGGAGGGTTTACATTATCTACGCATTTGTTTTTCGGACAGTTTAACGTGACGTTATAAGACAAACGCCACTGCACTCCCTTCCTGCAAGAAACCACGAAATTTTATTATATCAACTAATTGTTTTATTATTAAACAAATACAGCTTATATGTTTTCCAGCACTAATATGAAAGTATGCATAAACAAGATACTTAAAATACAGGTACTCTTTTACTTAGTTCAAGCGTCGCAGCTACGTACTAAGATTAATTGTACAGTTTTGTGACGGATGCATAATAATTAAGGTTCTTTTTTGTTTATTTTAATACTGTAACGGGTGTACAGTCATTAACACAAGATACCTGACCTGACCCCCCAAGCCGACTTTGTCGACCTTTTGGTTCTAAGCATAAAAATGTGGAGAAAATTGTTTAACAAACTTAATCTTTAACCTGTGAGTCGTAAAATTTATTTTGGTATGACTCTCTGGTCGTTTCATTAGTGAACGACTTTGTAAGAAAGTGTTTAAGCCAATTTGATCTTTAACATATTGTTCTTACTTAAAAACAGAAAACAAATTTCAACCACCTGTAGTAAGGCCGTCGTGGCCTAGCGGTATAAGGATTGCTTTGCAAGTGGAGGCAAGCAAGGTTCGAGTCACATTAAAAATAAAATATTATTTAGCTATGATTATATTTTTTTTTTTGTTTTTAACCTCTGGATTAGTGTAAGGAATGTCTAATAATGTTACGATTCTCAAAGTGAACCACCTTCTTCAAACATTAGATGAATGAAATGACTTTTATCTTTTTGAGTAATTCAACAAATATTTTAAAGTCGAAGTCAAAGATAATTTATTCCATAGGTAAAATAAATTTACACTTGAAAACGTCACATTTAAGCTACTGCTCGTTCACTACGCTGACCTCCCTGAGAAGAACGAGCAAGAAACTCTAGGGATTGCTCTTTTCAAATAAACTTAAATGCTATGGATTACACTTTGAATCAAACTTGTTTGGATTCTGGAGCCATGTCGTCTTTCCATACATCTAACACGTAGTCTTCAATTTTGTAATATGATTTTTCGATCAAAATATTTTTAATGTAGTTTTTAAATTTAGGAAATGATAAACTTAATATATGTTCCGGAATCTTATTGTAAAAACGTATTTAATATTATAATAAACGTATTTAATATTTAATATTATATTCTTCTAAATTATTATTAGTAAACATATTTAATATACTTACAGCCTATATCAGTAACTACTGCATTTTTAAAACTCACAATTGTATCGATATTGACAAAACGTCAAAAATTAATTTTAATTTTATTACTTAAAGTAGATATAGCTAGTGTCAATACATTTTTCATGAAAAGTAAACAAACCAGTTAGGTTATAATTTTTAAACAACCATTCAATTAATGGAATTCCTTACGCATTCATATTTGAAGATTTCAACTTGATATCTCACCACTTTTTCCAATAATATTCAATTGAATAACATGGTCAAATCTTAATTAAAACATTATATAGGTAATCGTTTATCCCGTTTAACCCGCTGACGCGAGTTCTGAGACGACTACGGCAGAATCATCGATGTCAGCTCACCGTCCTACCCGGTGCAAGCGGCAGCCGGCGATCGATAATGGGGACCGACGATTATATGTACATATGAGCTTTCATCCAAGCACTCCACCCGGTGGAAGTACTGGAGTGCCACTCATAGACCCTATGATTCGATACAATGCAATTATATTTTACAACTAAAATGGTAATTTAGTAAACATTTCGATAGCGCACTCTATTTTGATCCCAACGCCATCTAGTGGCAAGGCGAGGTTATTAATATTTCTTGTACATCGTGTTACAATATTAAATATATTTTTATTTTTTAAGTTTATTATAATATAAACATTTCTTTACATGTATTTTACTTGTAATAGGGGTTAAAGTATGAAATTGCCGATTTGTACTGAAAATCTAA
>NW_020656031.1:0-14149 GCF_003589595.1 Hyposmocoma kahamanoa
AAACCAACGGGTCCTTTGCAGGTCCTATGGTCACGGCGGACTGAGGCGGTAAAGTCATCAACCAGTTTTGTTTAATGTTAATGCAAACCATCTTATTTTTCACTATAGTGAAACTGCCTCTGTGGCCGAACGGTTACCATGCCGGACTGCCACTCAGAGGTCCTGGGTTCAATTCCCGGACCGGGAGAAATATTTGTACGGCCTACATTTATTTCTCTCGTGAGTTTG
The DNA here is from genome assembly GCF_003589595.1 of Hyposmocoma kahamanoa. Classification (NCBI taxonomy): domain Eukaryota; kingdom Metazoa; phylum Arthropoda; class Insecta; order Lepidoptera; family Cosmopterigidae; genus Hyposmocoma; species Hyposmocoma kahamanoa. The sequence continues at coordinate 229 of NW_020656031.1, forward strand.
GGTGTAATTTGTGGTTGTCTATGTGTGTGTTCATGGCACCCGCGACACAGGGTTTCCCTAGTGCGGGGCTATGTTGTGTGTGTGCGTGTGCGTTATAGTTACAATAGTTACAAAATGTATTAATTAAATACCTTTCCAATTTACGCTACGTTTAAATCTGGAAAAATAGTTTTGATTTCCAATGTGTAACAATCGCGAAAACCAAAGAACTCGAAATATTATTGAATGTTTGCTAACATCTGAGAATATTATAAGAATTAACTTATGATCCATACACCATGGTTTTACCTGTATTTTCGTACCGAAACGGTAAGCCAGAGAATGTCTTTAAGTCGAAACTCTCAGATTGCCTAAAGACTAAAGTCTATATCCAATGTGTCTCACCGATCCTCAACTACGGTGCAGAGAGATGGATGCACACTAAGCAAAATATGCGCAAAATTAAGGTGGTATGGTAGAGACACAGTAGGGGTGTGCGAAAAGAGCCTCCACATACGACGTACCACTCTTTTCGTGTACGTCTTGCGCACCCTGGGCAAAATCACCATCGATATGACTAAGATCGATGGAGCGCTTTCTATTGGACATTTCACTAGATAGGGCACCAAACGTTGAAATTCGACGAAAATCGAAGGTCAATGTCGTGGGTAATCACGAGGTTGAAGTAGAGACGGGCAGAATATTTGGCTAGATGAGAAGAAGAACGATGGACCAAAGTAATCACAGATCAAGAAGAGCAAAAATGCCCGTGGGCAGACCACCGGCCCGATGGTCTGACGATATATGATGATGATGATTTGATGATATGTGCGGATGGTACAGGGCCGTGAAAATTGGCGTTATAAATAAAAGGCTTATATCCAGCAGTGGGTTGATGTGGGTTGAATATGAATCGAAACGGTAAACATTAAGAGCTCATGAAAAGTTACAACTGCCGCAAATAGAACGTTGTTATACTCAGAAATTATTCTTTATATACCAAATGCGTTCTAGTTGTGAGATATTACACCTTAAGTTTCTTGTACCTGTGGTTTTGAACAGAGTTTTTGACGCTTATATTTGTGTATTAAAGGGCCGTAAATAAGAAATTACTAATGAGAGTCGCTTTAATGACTCGAGGTTTGTAATTTTTATTTTGAAATAAATTATTTCCAAATTTTGAAAATACTGCGGAATTTGAATTCACAAAATAAATTTCGTAAAATATAGTTAAATTGAAAATGTTCAGTTGCAAAAGTTTGCGAAAAATTCGTTCCTTTTTTCGAGCTCAGAAACTTTTTGCTTAATCTTGACGTAAAGAAATCATAGGGCGATAATGTAATGAAAAAGCCCCTGCATAATTTAAGACCTTACGGCCTGCATATCAAGACACCGTTTACGAGCAAGTGTGATAAACATTATAATGAATATTTGAATAATGTGTTACACACTTATATGCCAATTACGGTAGAATAAGTTGGATTTATTTACTGTAACTTTATCCGACAAGTGAATAAATTGCTTGATCGTTTGACTGTTTCTTATTGTTATAAATATGACTCACTTGTAGTGGTTAGCCAAATTAACAGACATGAGGTACTGCATGAAAAACTTCGTTTGGATACTGCGAAGATGCTGACTAGAGCGAAATTCAAACCTTTACATTGTGAAGTTCATAGCGCATGGAATACCGAAACTCCGTCGTCACGAAAAGTTAAGTTTGAAATTACATTTTGTGTATTCAATCCTCGCAAACGTAAGGAACGAAACTAGCAAATGAATTGGAATAGTATTTTATCATCACAATTGACACATTATATGTTTCACTGTACCATCAGGTCTCTACTTCTGCTGTCCCGATTTTTTCTTCCAGTACAATAAAATTATCCTTATATGAAACCAAAACTATCAGTGTTAAAACAAATATGTCAATATTATTCATATTGTATGAAAAAATTATTCATTTTGTTTTAAAAATAAAAACATTTTATTAAATTTGACGAACTTTTGCTATCCCGATATTTTCTTTCAATTCACTGAAAATGATCCTTATCTCAACTAAGTCGATCAGCATTCAGTACTAAAAAGAAATTAATCAATTTTAATTACTTTTATGGATATCTCATCATTGATTATAAAATTTACTATGTCAAAATTGATTTCACAAAAACTTAATGGTTTCTAAGACATGCTCTCTGTATTTTCTATGGCTTTGGATTTCCCTAGACTATCACAGTTAAAAAACACACTATATATTGTGTAACTTGTTGATTAAAGTCTGTGAGTACAGATTGTCTGGCCTTGCTTACTCATAGTTAGCATCCGACGCATATTCGTTCAGTCCGATACAGCGACCTTTTTGATAATCGGGCGAATGGGCAGACTCATTTTTATTTTATACCCATGCATTTTGATCCATACGATCCAATAACATATATTATATTTTACGAAAGCATAAGTCTCCTCAAAACGTGAACTCACATGAATAAATAAACACCACAGTTGAAAATCGAAATTAACAATTTCCTGTTAACAAACTTTCAGTACTATATTAACGCTAATGGTAGTTATTTAATCAATAAAATACGTAGTTTCAAACGCTCAGTTTAATATTGAAGTTATTTTTGTAACTATCGACGCAAAAGTTTGCACTCAACTCGAGGCAATTATGAGTAACTAAGTGTGTAAATATACACTTTATTAAGCATGATCAAAAGTTATTTGAAAATATTAAATATTCTATTTGTTACATTAACAGCAATATTAATGTAACAAATAACAAAATCGCTATAAATGTTAGCTATACAAAAGGGGAAATTCAAAGTATTGCGAGAAAACTAATTTCCGAGATTTTCTTAGAATAGAGCGTCAACTTAATAAATGAAGACAATCAGTTTGTCTGTTTTAATATTTTCGAGAAGCGAATTTCATCCATAATCAGATATGTAAAAGTTGTGTACGACCACGACCATGTACGCTCTGTACGTGGTCGTGGTGACTAAGTACGTGATATGGATTGGTCTTATATGTATACAGAGTCATTTTAATTTAACGTAATATGCTATTGTATTAGGTTTATTGAATGTTGGGATGTTTTACACCATGCTATTCAATTATTTTTTGTGAAATTATTCCACTAGTTTCTTACAATTAATAATACAAAGATCGTTCACCTGGAAAAATTCCTTCGATCCGGCTGGATTCGGAACAACGTCTTCTAACAAACTGTGTTAGATGCTATGCCAACTAAGCTACGGAAAGAACCAGCGGATCTTACGAATTGTCGCAGATCATTTGTTTATGGTTTCATCGACTTTTTTTGCCATAGCGCCATCACTGAGAAATTATATATAAGATATTTCTTCACTAATTTAATAACGCAACACACTTATAGCCCCTCACTAGGAAAACCCTGAATCGCGGGTGCCATGGATACACATATAGACAACAACAAACTACACCCAAACTCACGAGAGAAATAAATGTAGGCCACACAAATATTTCTCCCGGCCCGGGAATCGAACCCGGGATCTCTTCGTAGCAGTGCACCATGGTAACCGCTCGACCACAGAGGCAGTTAATATTCTAATGTTAATTAAAAGAATTTGTTCTGTTTCATAACTGTCAAAACTATGCGTTTTTTTCAATTTTTAACCCCCAAGAAAAAGGAGGAGGTTGTACGTCTGAAGCCATTTTCTATGTATTTGTGGGTCTGTCCGTGGCATCGTAACACCCAAACGAATGTGCCAATCTCAATGTGAGTTTCTTTTATTATTTGAAGGCTAATTTATTGAATGGTTCTTTGATATGTTTGATAAACATCTATCTATTCAACTGTTTAAAGATCATCATCAACTCTGTAGTCCGCAATCTGTTTAGAGACTTGGCAAACTTAGAAGTCTCTAAATAGATTGCGGACCAAGTCGGCAGAAGCAAGGAAAGCATATACGGGTGGGGTTATAGCTCGGAGAGTCTCTCCCTGTATCTCCCCAGACAATGGCACATCTTGTGTCGCGCCCTGCGCGCCCTTACACCTGCACACGCGAGGACCTGTACAACTGATAATGCCGTGTCAGTCGCTGAGTCTGAGTCTTCACGAAGATAAAAGTCAGAGTCGACATGCTCAGCAGAGAAGAAGATCAGCTCTTTTTCCAGTCAGTGTGAGATCTTAGGCGATTAACACACTACACCGCTCCCCGCGACGGAGCGCGAAGCGCAAGGGCGCGGCGAACCGCAGGGTATGGCACACTGCGCTCCGCACTACCGCGCAGATTTTTAATCAATTTGTGTCTATTCCAGTAATTGTCGTTCGGATGTTCTCTAACAAATAATCAAAGGTTTCCTTTGACATTCGTGTGTAGTTGAAAAATTAATTTCGTATTTTCTTAAATCTTCGTAATGAAGTTGAATGTTATCTTCGGTGTCTTTTTATTTGAGTAAACAAAAACAATCGACAGTATAACTGCAGCGTCCTGAATGAGTTCTGTATTATTAACCATTCTTGTCAAAGAAGGATTTCAGCTACGTGTGTAATCACTACGGCGATCAACAACCGCTCCACCCGCGCAGATTAAACCGCGCGTTGACACAGATCTGCGTCTCCGCTACCGCGCGCGTGATTCACCCTGATCACCCTGAGATATAAATTAACAAGTCCCATATGCCTGTGATTTCACCAGTACCCTTACCCTTCCAAACCGGAACGCAGTACTGCTCACATTATTGGTTGGCGGTAGAAATAGGTAAGGTAACGATACTTCCCTGGACTAACTCTTTCACAAGGAGCTCTACGGTTATTAAAATTATTGACCGCTTGTCGTGGTCATCTACTAATTCGATAACCTCGGTAGCTCAATGAGTGGACATGTGGAGCAGAATGACAAGGTACGAACCCGTTCGTTTCAGGTAAACCCAATTTGGGAAATGAGCTTTTATGAATTACTTTTTATCTGGGTGTTCTTGATAGTGAGTGTGAACTGTGTTGCTCTGGTACTCATAGTGCAGAAAATTTCCAAACTTGAGACAAGGTAACCGATGTGGTTATCTGGTATATTATCATTACTAACTAGTGCACGAGAGACGACGTTGTTCAAAAATGTAAAATGTGTGGCTGGAAATTGAAAATAAACTGTAACTTTGAGAACTAACAACTCAAGAATTTTCATCAAACATCAAAATTCAACAAACTCAGCCGTATTTTCACAAACAACAGCTCACGTATCACCACGCCTGCACTGAGGCTTTCATGTTTATTTTGCTTAATGAAGAAGCAAACACCACCTGTTTTCTCTGTCATATTGGAGTGTGCATTGGTACATTGTTTCTATTTCAAACAGCAATCTTTTTGGTTCAAATTAATGCATTGTGAAAATATCTTGGCCTATGGCAAACGAATCACTTCAATTAGATATTGTTTGACATTAATTGAAATTGAGAGAGTTGAATCAGTATACTTAGGGTCAATTTACATCGCTGCGGAATGGAATAGGAGCGGCTTTAATTGCCTCCGTGGCCGAATGGTTACTATACTGGACTGCCAAGCAGAGGACCGGGAGAAACATTTGACGACCTACGTGGTCGAGTGACTTGCACATCGATTTTCATGGTGTCGCCAACTCCGAGGTCCCGGGTTTGATCTCCAGCTGAGTCAATGTAGAAAACTTTTTTCTATATTGTCTGGATGTTTGTGGTACCGTCGTTGTTTCCGATTTCCATAACATATGAACTTTAGTTACTTAGTTTGGGATCAGAGCAACGTATGTGATGTTGTTTAATATTTATTTATTTCTCTCCTGAGTTTGGGTGTACTTTGTTGTTGTCTATGTGTGTGTCCAAGGCACCCGCGACACAGGGTTTCCCTAATGCCGCGATGAGTGTGTTGGTTATTGTTATTGTTGAATTTTTGTAAAAAAAAGAGGTCACGACTCTTCTGGAGCATTCTCGCGCAGTCTTGGAAACTCCCGCACCTACCATATAGTATCTAGTTAGTACGTTACACAGTTAACATAAAACTCGTTATGTTATGTACAATTTCGTTGCAAAATTTCGCCCCCATTCTATTCCGCCGTGATGTACTAGCCTTGTAAGATTTTTGAGTATCAACGCGGTTTCACCTACATTGCCTACCATTGGATATTCCAGGAACTTTTAAACAGGCATTTTTATTTAAGAACGTTCCCGCCTTGGTTGAAATATGTACGCTGAGGTTGCTTTTTCCCAATACAACCATCCATCACCGCATCATATGTTTCGAACGGTTTTATAAATACGCAAAACCCGCATTTTTTTATTTATAACGCAAATTAGTAACAGAACCAAGCATTCTCTGACAATAAAATTGATTTTGTAGCGACATCGTCGTTGCAAAACACAGTCGCACATATTTTAATTTAGTTTATATTATTAATGTTTTAATATTAACATTCAAAGGATAAGGGTCAAATGTGACCCAGTCCCGGCGCAAAAGAAACCTACCTCGGAATTTTGCTTATGTTAGGTAAGTAAATTCTGTATAGGTTTTGTTATCGATATCAGTGACTAAGAGCTAGATAATGTATGTTCATGTATAATCAAACTCTTTAACAGTTTTTGTTCTTTATTTTTCCAAAAACTATTTTATGGAAGTATAATTTGACCAATAAAGGTAGGAATAATATTGTGAAATGAACAAAACAGAAATTAAAAAAAACAGTAGTTAGGTATATATTAGGGGTTAAAGTATGAAATGTACGATTTTGGTTTAAACGCTTTCGTGATGGAAATTTCGACTTAAAGAACGAGTCACGAGGAAGACCGCCCACACAGGTGAATAACGATGAATTAAGAGAGATAGTGGAAGCCGATCCTAGTCAAACTACCCAGGAATTAGCGGCATGGTTTAACGTTACCTTACCCACAATATTGACTCACTTGCGTCAAATCAATAAAATAAAAAAATACGAAAAATGGGTGCCTCATGATTTGACTGATCTGCAGAAAGAAACGCGTGTTGAAACTTGTGTTGCCTTGTTGAACCGGTACAGAAATGAAGGAATATTGGATCGAATTGTAACATGTGATGAAAAGTGGATTCTTTATGATAACCGGAAAAGAAAAATGCAATGGCTGACCCCAGGTCAAATGCCACAACAGTGTCCTAAAGCAAAACTTACCAATAAAAAGGTAATGGTAACTGTTTGGTGGTCTCAGCATGGTGTTATTCACTATAGTTTTCTCCGATCTGGTCAAGCAATAACGGCAGATGTCTATTGTGCCGAACTCCGAACCATGTTGACAAAACTAGCAGTAAAACAGCCCCGACTCATGAATCGATCTTCACCATTATTGCTCCACGACAACGCGAGACCTCACACAGCACGAGAAACCATTTTGACCCTTCAGGAACTGCAGTTAGAAACCATTCGTCATCCTCCGTATTCACCAGACCTTGCTCCAACGGACTACCATTTTTTTTCGTGATTTGGACAATTATCTACGTGACAAGAAGTTTTCTTCCCAGGAGGCAGTACAAAATGCTTTCACACAGTTTGTGCAGTCTAGATCGTCGGAGTTCTATCGCAAAGGCATTAATAACCTTCCCATTAGATGGCAGCAATGTATAGATAATAATGGCAACTATTTTGATTAATTAAATAAATTTGTTAAAAATTTAAAAAATAAACAATTTAGATTTTCAGTACAAATCGGCAATTTCATACTTTAACCCCTATTATTTATTTGTTTTACATTATCTACTTAAAATTAATCAACACACCCTGTGCGGAGTGGTCGAATATGGTATGGTATCCCACACAGGACTATTAGGCGTGACAAATTGCCCTCGTGTTATCAAAGGGAACCTGTAATTCAAAATGAAAACATTACGGAACACTACGGGTGTCGGTAATTCATAATTTATAAATAAAATTACGACCTCAGTGCCCCACAGATTATCACTATGGTCGCTAGATGAGGAGGTCCCAGATTCCCGGTAGGACCAATTTCGAAACTTACTTTCTAAACCGGTTCTGGTCTGGATGTTCTGGGTAGTTTCCCGGATAGTGAATTCCGTTGCTCTAGTAGTCATAGTACAGTAGATTCCCTAGTTTGAGTCAAAGTTAATTGGTGTGTTTGTCTAGCTTATTATATTATAATAAATTCAGTGTAATGGTTGTGTAATAGAATTAATTGTTTGTAATGTTTTTATTTGGAATTACAGATTGAAAAACAAAAGGCAATATTGATATGATAGCCACTGATATCGAAAATAAAAACTATACAGAATTTACTTACCTAATATAAGCTAAATTCTGAGATAGGTTTCTTTTGAGCCGGGACTGCTTTAATTTTCTACGTGCTGTGACCCTTCTCCGTTGTTTTCCGTTACACGATAACACTGTAATAATAATAATTGTTTTATTCAATCCGTAGGCCATAGTAAGAAAATACAATTCATAGTTTTATGAAACCAAATGAAACAAAAATAATTAAAAACGTCTCACAAAAAATAAATCATATTAATAAAAAATAATAACAATAATAAGATAAATTAAAAAATAAGTTTAATTCAGTCAAGTTCTCCTTACGTGGCAATTTCGATCGGTTGTACACGACGGGTAGTCAGGCGAGCAAACAGCTTTCGAATTAAGTTTTTGCTTTTCCATTGCTACTCAGTCCCAGCCTTTCCATAAAACTTCCTATAACAACGTTTCACGATAGCGCAGGAGAGCTAAAAAGACGGTATTGGCAGAATCATAATATGATTTATTGACTATTCATATTATGAATTTCTTACAATTGATATATTGACAGTGTTCTATGGAGGTCTCCATACAACACTGTCAAATAGTTGAAAAAATTCATACTATGTAATGTCAATTAATCATATTATGATTCTGCCAATGCGACCTTTTTAAGCCTGCAGAACGTATCAATACGAACTTGCATAAACATGCCAGAAGCGCTATAGTTTCGCTCTAAGCCCATCAGATGTTTGAATGTGTCATTACGCTACAAATTTGCAAAAAGGTTCTGTTTCTGATTTAACATTATTTGTTTCTATTTATCTGAGCAGCAAATACGAAAGAGTAAAAATAGCCCTGAATTTTTTTGCTTTTGTGACTGTCACAATGGTATATACGTAGCTAAGTAGTGGCATTTACATATTCTCGCATTTCTAGACTCTTTGTCATCAATTTGTACAATTTTAATTGGTATAAACTACTTATTGAAATATTAATATAATGTTCCCTTTTCGTCTTTAAATAAAGAGAAACCCGAACATTTGCACGATCCCTTAACGGTACGCAAATTTCAACTGTTCGCTGTCGTGGCCACTAAAACAAAGATTTTGCAAGAAAATAAAGTTTTAATATTAAGTAGATGTTTTACTACCATTCAATTCAATTACATTTTGTGAAATTACTCCACTAGTTTGTTATAATTATCACCAGTGAAGGCGGTGATACGATTCCAGACGACTCGAATGAATTTTTGTTGGTGTTCCGTCTTTGTATTTTGAAATAAATTTTTAAAACAATTTTATATTCATTTTTATGTTATAATCAATTAGAAAATGACATAGATAACCTAGAAACAAAAATTATATTAGAAAGTGTTCTAATTAGTTGATAGCTTTCATTAATATCATCTAATGTAAATTACTAAAACCACGCTACTAATTTAGATACACAATCCTTTGTCATTTTGTTTAATATAACATCGTATCTTGACGAAGTACGGCTTACTTGTGTTAATATTAGCACAGATTTCTACTTTTCAACAACCAGTGTGGAACATTATCAATTTTGAACGTCATAAATTTATTAAGTAAATCCACCCGAAACTCGCTAGCAGCTCGCTTCTACAAATTTGTACTGTTACGAGCTTCATCAAAACCTTAGTAGCCTGTGCTAGCGGTGTTTTTGTGGAATGTCTCCGCTTAAATTTGTATGATTAGTTAGTAATGTTTTTCCCTCTCTCGTAGAATCTAAGGTTAGTATATAATATAGAAATAGAAGGTAAAGTTCACGACAGTTCTTAGAATTATTATAGAAGGAAAGAGAGGCACAGGAAGACCTATTCAAAGTAAATATTGGGGCTCGTTCCAAAATGTACGAATGAAGAATGTTTGTAGTAATGCAATTTATGTTTAATAGGATTTTGTTTCCTAGAGTACACTATTCGTATAAGGTAGGTTAATATGGAAAGCACCGTATTGTCCGAAGGTTGGTTTTTATTGTATTAAAAATATACGTGTGATGAATGTAAACGCAACAATGCATGTGATCAGCAACACATTTGATTAATTAATAATGAAATACCTTATGCACTACTCGGACACAAAGTTCTTTAGGTCAAATAAGGGAAAAAGTCAATGTCGTGTGGTATCAGATAATACAAGTTAGGGCGCAGAACAGAGATTTGTCAGTGAACTTCACCGGCAGAACCTAGCTCTTAAATAAAAAGAACAATGTTTTAGAAGACGAATTTTTTTACGGAGTTACAAAAGCATATTCCTGAAAACTTTTATTAGCGACTGTAGTAAATTGTCAGAAAAAAATTAAACTTCATATACGAAATTTAATCAACTTTAAATTCTTTGAATTTGTAAGGAAACATGATTTTTAGGGTTTCGTGTCTAAAAGGTTCGTAACATAGAAACTACATAATGTTACTTACTCTTAGCAATTTCTGTTCTTTAACGGGAATCTGCCTTATGAATGACGATTTCTAGTGTTGTTACCTATGAAATAAAGATTAATTCACTTTGACTATGATTTGCTTACCTGCCTCTATCTTCAGTGAAAAACCTAACATTTTTGTTTCATAGTAAATGTTGTTCTAAATAGAAGCTCAAATCTAAAGTGAGTTAACTAAAACCATATGGAGTATTATAAAAAAACTTTTTTTAACTATATTCTAGTTTTATTTGCAAAGTTTATAAGTCAATAGTTTTGTATATACATACCCAGAAGAAACAATACAATTGAAATAAACAAGATGTTGTTAAAGGTGATCATGTAACTTGTTTCCTTGTAACATGTTGTCATTCTCTCAAGGACAATCGTTGAAGTAACAATTTTGATTATTGCAGCAAAGATTTTAAATGATAAATTTAATTATGTTGTGATTGATTTCATCAAATATCTTGATAGGCTAACTCAATCTAGCATATTTTACATAAAGAATGAAATGATGGGTCCAAAAGTTCATATTTTTATAACGGAACCTTCGGTGTGAGTTGACTATCTTTTTTTAAAAAAAATGTGTCTTTGCTGTAGAAAAAGTTGTTGCAAGTAAAAGTTATAGATAATAAAAAAAAATAAAATAAAATAAAACGACTATTCTTCGACACTACAACTATACATAAAAAACTTAAAATAGTGACTGAAAACAAATAGCTGTGTTGAAGAAGAAAAACAGCCTCAGCAATTTGCTGGTTTTCAGGCTTCACCTTACATAAAATTTAGAACTACAAGTGAAGTATATTCGTCGCTGTAAACACCGCAATATAATACGTAGTTATAGATTTTTGGAATGGAATGGTCAAGTAATATCCTGCTTCAAAACCTCACCTAGAAGTTTAAAGCGTATGCTTGCTGCAATCTAATATAGATTTTGTTTCGAAACTAAAGCGCAGTGAACCAATCTGGTCAGGTGTGCAAACTGTATATTTAGCAGTAAATTCTATACATCCTACTTTTGAGTAATCAAAGTGAATAGCCAAGCTTTAGGAGGTAAATCTCTATTGTTCTAAAATCCGTAGCGCAATTCGAACCATCAGAACGGAAGTTACAATCTTCTCTCTAATTTTGACGAAGTAAGTAGTGATTAGCGAATAATAGATAAATTAGGTCTTAGTACATTCTACCGCAGAGGCGAATTACTAACTGCAAAGCGCTATAACAAATAGCGTGGTTAAAGTCTTCTCTAAAAGTGTTTTACTAATATGTAGTCACAAACTTTAGTAATATTAGAGCCCCTTCTGAAAAAAATCATCCAGGGAATTACTGCCACCTCACCTATTTTTACCACCAAACAGAAATGTGAGCATTACGGCGTTTTGGTTTTGAAAGGTAAGAGTGCAGCTGGTGAAGTTACACATTACAGACACGTGGTAGTTGGCAACTTATGACTCAGGGTGACGGGCGCAGTGGCAGTGTAACTCAGATTTTTGTGATTTAAAGCCATAGAACAATAAATACAGTCGAAGTGGTTGGTTAGCGTCTGATGCGTGCTGACAATGGGTCTTGAAAGACCTACTTGAGCTAAGTCCGCCTTTTGCGCTTTATATGGTATAGTTGCATAATTCTTTCGTGCAAATTCTCTAAAATCGTAGAAAAATGCCTTATTGCGCTGCGCTGTTTTGGTGCAAGAATGATAGCTACACGAAAATATTACCCGTAGTATACCCTGTTTCAAATGAATTGAGAGTAAAGGTAAACATTGAGTGCATTGACCCGACCATAGTCGGTTTAGTGATGAGCAATTGTAGAGTAATTTATTAATCAATTATTGAATGAATCAGATCAATTAATTGAATCTGTTGGACTAACATCAAGTGAATTCCGCGCATTTGACCGTTGTAAATTGATTGAAGGTGATACATAAAAAAACGTTTCTTTATTTACGATTATTGACATTTATTGTTTAAAAGTTAGAAGCTATCAGTTAAATACAGAAAATTATGAAAATACTTGATAATTAACAAGTCGCTAAATCGTTTGTAAGCGGTACAGAAATAAGAGTTGGTCAAATGATTTCAAGACGTAAGTTTCTGGTGACTCTTGAGGCAATCACTTACTCAAACTATGATTCACTCAATTGAACTTTTTTTCCGTACATCCCTATGCAACCATAGACATTCTAGACTATGGATTGTCAAATCAATCTCAGTTTTCGGCGAAGATTTTTCAATTATGATTTTATAATGCATAACAAACGAATATTGTTGGAAAAAGTGGTGAGATATCTAGTGGAAACCTACAAAATACACATAAAAGTGTTACTTATTCCATATAGTGAGTGATTTCTTCAGAATTTTAACCCAACTGGTTTGTTTACGTTTACTCTCAATTCTATTGAAATAGACTATAGTATTTCAAATCATCGGTAAGTGTTATTTTAATAAATTTTAAATTTTCTGATTAAGTTTTCGTTCAGACGTTAATTATTCGTCGTAGTCCAGCTACTGGGCGCAAGATGGCAGCATGTTGAATAAAATTTCAATGTAACATTGAAACGTCGTAACTTGCAATAAAAGTATTGACGTTTAAACGATATAACGTCTGGGTAAAGTTTAATTTATATTAGCAATCCAGAACTTGTTACATTTTTTTAAATTAAACACTAAGACCATCAAGATTTCCTAGTGTTTATCATTTTGTTTGTCTGCGTTTTGGCGACATCGGTTCTGATAGTAATCGAGACTTGTGGCACTTACATTGTTTTTTCCCGTGTTTAATGCTCTGAGTGTCACTGCAACTGTTCTGGACAAGCATGTCGCTTACCAACACGAGCACGATTTGTTCATCCCGTCATTTGATATCATAAAAATAATTAGAATTAGAAGATTAAATTTTGTACGAGAATTTTGTATTATATTTTGCTAACTGACTGTGCATCTGATATTTATCCGAAATTTGCACTCCGATTTTCAACTGTCCACCACCATCGTCAGACTGAAAATGTTACCTTTTATTCTTCAGACTCGGGTATCTGCTCTACACAGGTCAGAATCTGGATCACAAAGCTAACTAGCGCACTTGACCTCGAAGACTCCGATCTCTATGTACCATGTTCTGGGTGATATTGAATTAGGATATACTTTAAAAGTACTTACATAATTTTTATCGCTTGATGTTACAAAACTTTTAATTGAAAGAGATCTCTTTGACTTGAAGTAAGCTATTTATGTAACATAATATCGTGTGTTCTTTATAAGTACAATTCAAGGCTATTT
>NW_020656032.1:0-19124 GCF_003589595.1 Hyposmocoma kahamanoa
AAGAGTGAATAAGCATTGTTTAGGTGTGCATACTCCATCGTCAACCACATCGTCACTTTCCATCAGGTGAGATGGAGGCCAAATGCGCACTTATATTTTTTATATATTAAAAAAGAAATACACGGCACACGGCGAGCGCGCACTTATACAAGCCGCGCTGCTGCGTTTGTATGGAGTTACCATACTTATTTTATTATACTATGGTAATATCATATCCACTTTACAACATTCTCCTTTTGACTGTATATTAATTTCACATCAAAATCACCTAAAATATAAGCAAATGATCAATTCCACGTCCCTATAGAGCCTTCCCAGCTCGCGAGACTTAAGATAAACACAAATTAATTAACATAAGACCGCGAGATCCCGAATCGGTTATCTTTCTATTCAATTCGTTAATTATATGCTTGGTTCTCAATTTCACTCGTATCGCTTTTAATAGAGGAACTACTAAAGTACTAAACTACTACTGAACCAACTACATACTATGCCAACCCAAATACATCCCACTAGGGTTTCCTCAAAAGAGGTAAGGGTACTTCACGTGATATGAAAGGGTCTTGAAACTTCTCAAATTTATAAGTTTTCTCTCAATGTTTCATATATTATTCTGCGCCTGTGGATAACATTCAAATTGAAAATAATAACAAGTAATAGTAATAAGGCTACATCTTCAAAATGACAACTTTTCGTATCTCCGCATGACATACCATTCCTTTCTCGTACATCTGGCGTACCATGGGTAACAATTGGCGACTACCTTACATCATCATCATCCCACTTATGTCCCACTGTGGGGCACGGGTCTCCCTTCAAGCGAGGGTTTAAATAGTCGGCCACGCTGGCTCAATGCGGGTTGCGGACTTCACCGGAAAGCTCATAGTAAACAAATTAAATTTCGCACATAAATTTCGAAAAACTCTTAGGTGCGAGTCTAGATTCAAACTCAAGGCCATTTGCTTGAGAGGGTATAAGTCAAATTAGACTGCCACGACGTTTAGCTTACGCCGATTGGCAAATCCTTTTGCCACGATGGCAAGCATTGGCAAGCATGCGTATCAATTTATACAAATGAAGTTTTTTTCCTTTTTTTTTCCTTTAGTTCCTTGTTGGAGTTGGTCCAGGGAAGTATTGCTACCTTACCTATTTCTGCCGTCAAGCTAATATCAGCATTACTTTGTTCCAATTTTGATGTGTAAGGCTGCCGGTGGTACAGGCGTATAGCTTACCATCAGGTACACGACTTGTTAGTCCCGTCACTTCATATCATATTAAAAAAAAATATTTAAAACTATAGGTGACACTTGGATAAAATAAAAAATATAAAATATTGAATCTCGAAAATTTTAATGTCATACTAAATCAGAAGAATAAAATATAAAAAAAATACAAAACTAAACAAAGTTTTAGGAATGTTCGATTAAAATTCATTTGCAGATAATTGGTGAAAACAGTGAACTGTCGTAGAAAGGATAAAAAAACGAAGGTTTCTCAATGGTATACTTTTTTATTTGTCAGTTTGCAATAAATTGTGTAGATGGCATATCTTTGAATTTTCAATTTTTTGTATAACGAAATGATTTTTTTATTACAAGAAACGAAAGTAAAGCTTGTACCCCAGCAATATGATCGGTCCTTGTTTGGAGAATTAAATTAATAACCCCAATTCATCGTCGTTAAGCAATGAACCGCTAGATGGCAGTACATTCATTGAAATTTCAATATAATATCAAAAAGTCGTTACTTGTAAAATTAATAGGTATTGATGGTATTGACCATACAACGATATGCCAACAGAGAAAAGTTTAAATTATATTATTGTTAATAAGAATTTGATTTTTTTTTTAATTTGAATTAATATGAAGATTTTGTAGTGTTTTAAATTAGGAATGTGTGTGCCCACACATCAGTTCTGATAATCGAGGTTAAGATACCTCCGTTGTTTTTGTATCTTCCGTGGTACCATCTACTTGATCAGATCAAGTAATAAGAGAATAAAAAAAGAATAAGCGGAGTCATTTCTTTATATGAGATTGGGTATCTGTACTAGTAACTACAGTATTTGTATTAACTGTGATTACAGTATATGCCGTCGATATGATAAGAAGAAGAAATCTATAAAATACTGGGAAACTTAAAAATAACATTTAGGTTGCACGATATTTGAACACTCTTATCAGTCATGTTTACTCTATACAATAGTAATGCTTCGTAGAGACGCTGTGTCATTACAGTTTTCGCTTGAACAATTTGGAAACTTGCTAAGTAATTATTAGTTTCCTTCCTTTATGAAGCTGTGTATTCTGCTCAATATTATTATGAAGATCAAGTTTTGTATTTATTTATCGATGTTACGGGAACAATGAAAAGTTTGTTTTGTGTCTGATTATTATTGTTCAATATATCATGGCGTTAGCATAGAGTACGTAATTTAAATTAAAATTAAATTACTTTTTTAAACCAACTTTTAATTAATAACATTCATTACGGTAAGTGCGACGTTTTCGGTATTCTGCCTGTGTTATTCAATCTGGAATGATATCGAATGCTTCGTTTACTGTCTGGAACGAAACTGGCTGCGTTGTAAGGTCGGTTTTGACATTAACAGCTAGTGTCGCTAACAAAAAATAATTTCTCAATAAATAAATTTATTAAATATGTCACGAAGGGTAGATGCTATATCGTTGTAAAGGACAAGGTAAGGGTGCGTACAGTACAATTAAATACTTATTTAATTAAAAATTTGTATTACTAATTATAACAAACTAGTGGAGTAATTTCACAAAAAAAAATTGAATATCAATTCAATAAAAATTTAAAATTAAATACATGTTAATATCTGTAGTGCGTGAATGGCACACGAATAGAGATGGGTTTTTATCCGATAAATATCCGTCAAAGGGTAAATATCCAATAAATATCCGTTTTTACTAAGTATTTATCCTAAAACATGGATATTGATTTATTGTGTTTTTTTTATAATAAAATTCATTACAATTAATTTTTTATTAAATAATTACGTACGATTACTTCTCATTTTGACATTGTTTTATGTAACAATACTGTTTTAGTACCTACGTTTTGTCGAGTCGATAACATCTCACCAACTGCGGTAGGAATGTAAACTAATTGCAACATTTATTTTTTGTTGATAAAAGTTTAGATGGGTACCTACCCATCTAAACTTTTATCAACATAAAACTTGGTTGGTATTGAAAATTCGTTTGACAGAAAGTTATTAATAGGAAATGAAATTATTTTTCCGGACTTAAATCGCATATATTTGTTATTTCAAACAAACCAATATTTCGGGCCCTTTATAGGTCCCATGGTCACGGTTGACTATCAAACTGTAAAGGGCCCGAAACGTTGGTTTGTTTGAAAATACAAATATACGCGATTTAAATCTGGAAATACAGTTTCATCTCCTACGTGTAACAGTCGCAAAAATCTAACTGGATAAAACGTTATTAAAGCTATAACCCTTGAGCTGACCTATCATGCGTTAATAAAGCGTGACCCAATTTTATGGTCTTGGGGTCTACTGCGTCTAAATAAAGTCATGTTTGGACTTGAAATAGCCTAAGGTTTCTCTTTCATATTTCACACACAAAATCTTTTAATTAAAACACATGATATAAAAAATAAATGTTTACAATTCTCCTTAGTGGCTTTCTCCGTCTCTTTCACTCATGTAAATTATTCGTTAGCGAATTTATGCTTTGGCAAAGTAGTGGCCAAGTGATTTTGAATTGAATTTCCTTTGTGTTAGAATTAATTGTCGTTTAAGTATTTATCGTTTAAGTATTTCCAATTAAGTCTGTACAGTTTTTTAAAATAAAATATTGAACAACCAAAAACCCACACGAAGCTGAACAAATATACAAAAACGGACCAACTTAGTAACTTGGAAAAAAATTCCAAACAAAATGTTAGACTGCTGATTAATATTGTGTGAAGAAATTTTTTTTTAACAAACTACGCATTTGAATAATAATATGGTTTAAGCAAAACACAAGGCTTTCTCAAAATGATTCTTTTTATCACTGTGTATAGAAAAAAGGTATAACCAGCAATATACACGTACATGCTACTAAGTTGTATCAATATTTACATTAAACTTAAAAATATACTTTGTTTTACTAATTATAAATAATAAACCACGATTATAAATATTTATCCACGTTTTTGGATAAATATCGAGTAAACATTGATAAATATGGATATTCATCATCCATATTTATCTTTCTACTGAGTATTTATCCCAATGATATTTATCCATGACCCATCTCTACACACGAACAGATCGCACAACGTAACGTGTACAACTCGCGAGCCTATCGCAAACACGCACATTTGCGTCGCATTCACCAGGTATGTACCCACCGTACGCATGTTTTTCAATAGGTCTTCTGTTCGGGATATTATCAGGTTTGTTATATAGTTCCAGCACTTACCAATGAGGAGACGCTTGTCGCATTTTCCATCAAAACAAGGAAATATGTATAGTAAATATATGAAGATACTGAATCTTTGCCTACCCGAATAAAAGGGTGACATTTAAAAAAAAATTTCGTCATTACCACCTCTTTTCCATCGTTATTTCATGTAATTGTGTGTTAATGATCACACATAGCCGTTTGGCTCGTCTTCATTTTGAGAAAAAAAAACAACTTTTATATGTTTTCTGTTTTGAAAATCAGCCTTAAATCTCAAATTAAAAAAAAACGTTTTTAGCGAAGAGAGAAAATCTATAATCCACGTAATCACCCCCCGCAGCTACGCAGACTTTCTTTTAGTAAAATTTTTCATATTTTTGTAAATTTTCATAACATATTTTGTTGTTTATTTTAACGGTTAGGATTTGGGTGGAAAAATGTAATAGAAGGACAGAGTTACCATTAAAGCTAGACATTTTATAATTCATGAGAAACTACCAGAACTGGTTAATGCAAAGGTGACGCAATTTATTATGATAATGCCAAGGCAAATAGATTTTTACGAAGCCGTCAAAAACTATATTGAAGTTAGATTGAGATGTGTTACCTCATCCACGGTATTCCCCCGACGCTTATGAAATTGTCACTTGTTTCGGCCTTTGCATTTTTTTTTTGAATTTTATGAATTATAATTATTAATACAAAGATCGAATACAAAGAAAAACTCATTCGATCCGGCTAGACTCGCCTTCACCATATCGTGGTTGATGCTTTCCCAACTGAGCTCTAGACTGAACCAGCAGACCTGCTTATTGCAATTGTTTTTGGTTTTTAACCATTGACTTACAAATAAATGGACGACGGGTCTAATTCAAAAACCACGAAAAAAATGTCCCAAGTCAACCTATTCGAAATTTAAATTGTAATGTCGTCGCAGTATCGCGCTGTCAGTAGAACAAATGAAGACTAAAGCGGAGTGTTGCGCTCTGTATACGATTTTAGCGCCTTACAAGTGCGGACACTTTTTAGCGCGGACCCGACGTCCATATAATTGTAAGTCAATGTTTTTAACTATTTTTTTTTTGCCGTAGCGCTATCCTTGAGAAATATGTGACAGCGTTTCTTCACTCAGCCAGTATTATGTAATATTATTATTAATTACAAGGCATTTTTAACAATGAAGTAATATGTAATATCATTTTTTTTTTTTTTTTTTGTATAAAATATAGGTGCGCATTTGACCTCCATCTCACCTGATGGAAAGTGACGATGAGGTCGACGATGGAGCATGCACACCTAAATAATGCCTATTCACTCTCGCCTTGAAAAGGTCCAAGTTATAACGTTCAGGGAACAAGTCTGCAGGCAGGGAATTCCACTCCATAGCCGTTCGCCATATAAATGTGGAAGCGTAACGCTTCGTGCGAATCTTTGGAATATCCACAACATAGGGGTGGAACCCAAGCCTACGCCTAGTCCCCCGGTGATGGAAAGGGGAAGGCGGAATTAAATCATGTAATTCCATCGCACACTCTCCGTGATATATCCTGTAAAATACCGATAAGCAGGCAACTTTACGGCGGTGTTCAAGGCTCTGCAGCTTCGCCTCCACTAATTCCGAGTCACCTATAAGCCTCTTGGCACGGTTGTCAATTGAATCCAAAGTGGCCAGTTGATATGTCGCAGAGCCATCCCAAAGGTGGCAGCAGTACTCCATGCACGATCGGACTTGTGCCTGGTACAGCTGGAGCAACTGTCCCGGTGTAAAGTACCGCCTCACCCTGGAAAGGATCCCAAGCTTCCTTGCTGCATTTTTGGCCGTGGATTCAATGTATCTGCCGAAGTTCAAATTGGACGACAGGTCCATTCCAAGTAGCTGGAGACAATCGGCTATCGGTATGGATATATCACGAAAAGTCGGAGTCAGCTCAAAGGGACTCCGTTTTGTGGAGAATAGACACGCCTGCGTTTTGGTAGCGTTAAATTTGACAAGATTGGCATTGCCCCAATCGGAGACTGCCTGGAGTGTCAAATCTAAACGGCTAACCATGGACTCTCGACAAGACTGGATTTCCTCTCCACTGACCCTTGCATTGGTCAAGTACCTATCTACAACTGTGCTGTCATCAGCATACGCAAAGGTACCTGGAATTAACATATCATTGATATGCAGCAGAAAGAGAGTTGCAGACAGTACGGAACCCTGAGGAACTCCGGCATCTATCGCCATATGTTCGGAAGAGTAGCCTTCTAAGACCACTCGAATCGAACGTTCGCTCAAGAAATCCGAGATCCAATTGCAAAGGTCAGTGGGAAGCCCATAAGAGGGAAGCTTGCTTAAAAGGCTTGCGTGCCAGACCCTGTCAAAGGCTTTAGAAATGTCCAAAGACACTGCAAGTGCTTCGCCTTGCTTTTCTATAGCCTCGCTCCATATGTGACAGGCATACACAAGAAGATCCCCAGTAGATCGCCCTCGTCGGAATCCGTACTGGCGATCACTGAGGAGATCGTTGTCTTCAAGGTACGATAGGAGACGGTTGTTGAGTACACGTTCCATAGTCTTGCAGAGTATGGAAGTGACTGAGATAGGTCTATAGTTGACAGGGTCAGCTCTGCTTCCCTTTTTTGGTACAGGTTGCACGTTTGCAAGCTTCCACGACCTGGGAACTACACCAGTCTCAAGTGAGAGGCGGTACAGGCGTGTGAGAACAGGAGACAACTCAGGTGCACAGTTACGAAGGACTATTGCTGGAATTCCATCTGGCCCGCTAGCTTTATTCACGTCTAGATTTCGCAGAGTTCTAAGTACCTCTTTTTGGCGTATGCGAACTGGCGCCATAGTGCAGCCAGCCTGAGGTAAAGTAGGTGGTAGGGTCCCTGCGGCATCTAGACGCGAATTTTCTGCAAAGAGTGAGGCAAAGAGATTCGCCTTCTCTTCCGCAGTATGAGCCAGCGAGCCATCCGGCCTCAGCAGAGGTGGCAAAGATGGGCGACAAAAGTTCGATTCGACCGCTTTGGCCAGGGACCAAAAGGATTTGCTGCCTGCTGGATAAGAGGCAAGCTTGGCTCCTATGCGGCGCACATGGTCGAACTTGGCCCTACGTAACATGCTTTTGCACTTCTTGGCGGCCTTATTAAAAGCTTTCTTCATGTTCTGAGTACTCGGAGTTTTGCGTAGTCGAGCATCTGCCCAAGCTTGGTACGCGGACTGTTTACGTGCTTCAGCACAACTACAATTAGCGTTAAACCATGGACGAGCTTGGGGTCCATTGGGTACATCAGAGTATGGAATGTAATACTCCATACCCAAACGCAAGACCTCGACTACAGCATCAGCACAGCTCGACGAGTCTCCTGAAGTAAAGCACGCCTGCCAGAGATATGACGCAAAGAAATGGCGCATTTCGTCCCAATCTGCTAACTTGTATCGCCACACCCGTCTCATACCACTAGGGCCCTGATCGGGTGGGGAGTATACGGATACAGTTTTCACCAGACAATGGTCGGAAGTACCCAGTGGGGCCTCCACAACCACAGAGTATCGGTCCGGATCAGTTGTCAGCAGAAGGTCCAAGCAATTAGCCGTATGAGATTCAACATCTGGTATCCTAGTGGCGCCACTGACAAGCTGGGATAAGCTTAGCGTTAACGCAAGTTTACGCGTCTCTCTCCCAGCGTGATCGGTCTTCTGGTATGGGAACAACCATTCTTGATGGTGTGCATTAAAGTCCCCCAGAATGACTAGTTGCGCCGCTGGGTACCTATGCTGAATCTCATCAGACGTCTCACTTAGATATTGGAACAGCTTGGTCGTCTCCTGATCTCCACTGTGCGATCGGTAAACACAGCAGTACACTATTTGTGTAACTCCTGTGTCAACCAGAAGCCACAAAATTGAAAAACTCGGTGCCTCAAGGTTCTTGAGACGCTTGACACAGATGTCATCGCGAACGTACACACAGACTCCGGCACGAGGTACGAACCTGTGCTCCAGAGTATACCCGGGGTAGCTGAGGTACGCTGCGTCAGTCGGACATCTGATCTGCGTCTCTGTGAGGAACAGCAGCTGCGGTTTGTCGGTTTCAAGGTGGTAGTGGACCGAATCGAGATTTGAGTGCAGACCTCGGATGTTAGTGAGGTGCACTTTTAGTGGGAGGACGTGCAACCGCTGTGTATACTTTTTTCCATTTTTATAGTTTTTCATTTTTGGATTTGGAGAAGTGAATAGGCAGGAGGAAGGCAGTTGAACGAGGCACTGCGTCGTGTTCAACCAAGCAGCAGACTCATACTGCCACACGAGGTTACAATCGGCTTGGAGACCGCGGGGACGCCCGAACCCCCCCGGAGATGGCCACCTGGTCCTCCCTTCCGGTCGCCAACCGGCAAGGTGGAGCATTCCGGGATTTTTCGTTGGGTGGCGGGGCAGCCTTTCACGGGTGGCTTTCCCGCTACTTGGGCCCCCAACTTCCCACGGTCGGCCAGCGGTGCACCGTGCTTCGGATCCCGCTAGCCTCCAGAACCGAGTGCTCAGTGTGGCAGTACAAGCAGCTACAACTCGCCGTCAGACGCAATGCAACTGTTCAGACCCGACCTCCAAATGGCAACTCCCGAACACGAGTCGGAACACGGTAAAAACCATTTGGCGACTCGACTGCGTCGGGAGGGTGGTGACTAGCCACGGCCGAAGCCTACCACCAGTAGTTATTGCTCTTTAGCACCACCCAGGGGTCACTTGTAGGGTCTCAAGGGTAAACCTACGGAAGCGAGCAACATCAACCCCCAAAATTTCGAAGTAAAATCAAGATTTATACATCTTGTTCTCCTCGCGAGTTTTAACTTAATTTTCTACTTGAATTTTCCACTATCTACCAAACCATATTTTCACGTTAAAACATTAGCGCTGTATCGCTATTGAAAATTTAAATGATGTGGACAACAGAAAATGCGAAGTCATTAAGTAATAAACAAATGAAATTAAGACACACATAAAATATAAAAAAGAATTAACTCGTAATGCATTAATTAGTTAATATAAACATATTATGAGGTCTATTAAAATAATTCTTGTTTCTTAAGTATTTATTTATTTATTTAATATTTTCATCAGCTTAACTAAAGTCTTAACGAGGTCAAATCCAGTCTGAGGGTAATATACAGATCTGTAATGAAAATCTCTCGCCATTACAAATAAGTATTTCTCCGAAACATTCCCATTTCGAGTTACATGTCACGAGCGATGGTCGTCAAAGCAGCTCATTTCCCGCGCGGGAAGCCGGCTGCGTCCCGCTTCCTCTCCAAGGCCGCTTAGTGAATTTTGTTCATAGAATAAACAAGTAACATGTAGAGCATCCTAACTGCGTACATTAAAACCTAGTGTTAACATTGAAATGCCAAATCTTGATCCTTTTCTGAATTTATAACCCGGTCAAGGACCTCACTTTTCACTCTAAAGTTGAGGGTGGGTTTGTAGATATACAATTAGGGTGATCAAAAGAGCATAACAATAAACATTGGTTCTGCAGCAGCACAGGTGAATGTGCCTTGCGTTATGAAACTGTTTCGTGTCGACACACTTAATAGGAAAACCCATAGGAGATTTTTTTTACCGCTGCTGCAACGAGTGGCGTGTGTTTTCCGCTTACAAAACATATGGTAAAACTGTAAAAGTAAATTTCGAAACTTGTGAAGTCAAAAGTCACACTGGACACTGGACTTTGGGTCATTTGTATTGCAAGCGTCATAAAGTTTTACAAGAAGCAAATGAGAAGATGAGCCACTTGAGGGGAAGTGGTCATCGTCGCCCTAGAACATTTTTTTATGATATCAAGAGACGGGACGAACAAGTCTCGCGTCTCGCCGCTCGAAGCGACACGCCGATCCATATCGGTTGCAGTGCCAATCAGAGTTTTAAATCCCAAAGATCTGAGGGACACTGCCACCGTGCCTGTCACCCTGAGACATTAGTTGACAAGTCCCATGTGCCGTAATTACACCAGCAAGCACCCTTACCGTTCAAAACCTTAACGCAGTAATGTGAGCATTACTGCTTGGCGGCAAAAATAGGTAAGGCAACAGTACTTTCCTGGACGAAGGAGGTCTACTGTTACTAAACATCTGCAACATCAGAGGCGGCCTGAGAGAGGAGGAACAAAAAAAAGAAAAAAGAAAAAGGAGGAGCGTTTACACACGGCGATTTTCAGCAGCGATGCAAACGCGCGTTCGTGAAACGCGCGTTTACATCGCTGCTTAAAATCGCGCGCGTGTGTAAAGGTAGACGATTAGCGACTGCATCACTACTTCATCTCGTTTGCATCGCTGCTAAAAGTCGGCGTGTGTAACCGCTCTTAATTGTCAGGCTTGACGTACTCTTGTACAGAATATATTGAAAAAATAGGTTGGCTTACGTCATAGTAGCATGTCTACAAAGTCCCATCCTAGTTGGTGTACTCTGTGAACTGTCCCCATTTACATGGATGAAATATTTTCTTGGCACCGCCTTAGTTGTAGTTTAGTTCATGCTCAGTTTGTTGGCTAACTGGTTAAATTTACTTGAGAATTGACTTACTTTACATAAATATCTTTATGATTTATTATATATGTGGGTACTACAAATGTGGGGATTGTTAAATGGTTATTGTTTGAACCGGAAAGTGTAAATTGTCCCCAATGGGACATGTTTGTAAATGATTTTATTTTGTTTTGCAGAACAAACGACCATTCTACTCAGAATTTATGAACATTTAATAGAATCATTATAAGGAAAGGGAAAAGGTGTAATTAAACATTATTTTATTGATAATCTTCGTGGTCGAGTGACTTGCACGCCGGTTTTCATGGTGTTGCTATCTCTGAGGTCCCGTGTTCGATCCCCGGCCGGGTCGTACGTAGAAAACTAGCTTTTCTATATTGTCTCGAGTCTGGGTGTTTATGGTACCGTCGTTGTTTCCGATTTCCATAATACAAGTGTTTTAAATAATATTTCAAGATACAATACTCGAATATTAAATAGGGTAAAACCGGGGTAGATGGCCATAGTTATTTCTAAACGCTGTCAAAATAAAGTTTTAGATATTACATTGCAAATCTTTATTTATGATTAAACTTTGAACAATTAACTATTAATTATTTAACAGAAAAAAGAACAAATTGTCTTGAGACCAATCTTAAACATCTTGACAACAAATCTTGAGTTTAAAGAAAAATGACGATTGGCCATCTCTTCCGAGGGGTCCGGGTGTAATGACCGACTGTAGGACTATTGGTAAGATGGACAGTAATTATTTCTAGAATTAGATAGGTCTTTATTTGGTGTTGTTTTTTAAGTCTTCTTTTTTCTTCATGTCGTCAAATTATCAGGTTTCGTGAACCAAAAAGTGGCACAGCAGCAGCTTCAATAGTTATCGAGTTCTTAGGTTTTGGCGATTGTTACACTTATGAAAAGAAACTATTTTTCCGGATTTAAATCGCGTATATATGTTTTTCAAACAAATCAAAGTTTCGGGCCCTTTATAAGTATTGGGACATTTCCTTAGCATTAATAGCTGCTATTAATGCTTCTTAAGTGCAATTCCCTCTCATTACGGTACATTTCTTTTGTATTCAGTAGGCATCTGAAACCAGTTCGAAAACAAATAAATTATTTTATTAATATTTTAGACCTTTGTGTGATCGGTATAAGTTGGTCACATGGCCGTCTTACACCGATTTTGATTGGCAATCTGTCCTAATATTCCGGGAGAGTTGGCCACACATAAAATTTAAACAAGAAAAAACATGATACGTGAAATTTTGAGCTAAAGGCTCAACTCAACGGCGCAGAGTCGAAGCGTCGCGATGCGTCATGTTTTTCGCCTATAGTATATTCATCTCTATTTTTCCATTATTAAGGTACAAATTTGTGTTATGCAAATATGGAAACTCGCGTCGACACCCGACGACTTGGTTGAAGTCGATCTGTTTTGCGTATCGCCGCGCGTTACTTGGGCGCAGTGAGGCGTCAGACTGTGATCCGGGCGCACTAATGCCAGAGTCGTTGCACCTCGCCAGGCGTTGTAGTTGAAGAACAGGAATCGACGCGACGCTTTGACTCTGCGCCAGTGTGAGTTAAGCCTAAAACAAAGCATTGGATGTGGATTAAGCGATAAACACAAAAATAATCCTCGTTACTTTATGAAACTTTACGATTTCAGAAGTTACTATAAATCAACCGTTCGAATCTATTACAAACAATTTTTATTAGTCATAACGGTGTGACATGCTAGTATGACCACCAATAAACCGCCGACTTTTGTATTAATCATTATTAAAACAAATGTGACTACGACAAATCTTTAGCAGTAGTTTTTAACTTTAGCACCAAATACCAGACACTTCGCAGAAAAACAATGGCTATGCCGATAAACAGTACTTGGTACTTGGTGTGACGGGCTAGTTTCCGCAACTTGACGTCGAGGCGCCTATTTTGCGTGTGGTGGGTGCAGGGTCCTACTCGTGCCACCCAAGCTCCTCCTCCAGCAAAATCGAAGAGGCTGCTGAGAGCTTCAGGGAGCGACCTCGGCACTCCAAGGTACTTTGCCTTGTAGTTGGCCACGCCGGAGCACTCTAGTAGGGTGTGCGCGGCCATTTCCTCCCCCTCCATGCACGCTCTGCTTAGAGGGCTGTCCGTGATACCTAAATTGAAAAGGTATTTATTATATGGACCATGACCCGTTAGAGCGGCAGATAGAGTGCGCAGCTCTTGTCTTTTAAGTTTGATTAATTTACGAGATAGACTGGCGTTGAGCGTTGAGAGTGCTTTCATAAACGATAAAAACAGATTACTTACAAAAAGACGAATTTCTTTTTATGAAGACAAATTTATTAAATCCAATAAAACGATCATCTCCCTATAGGCGCTAGAGAATAATTACTTGATAATGGTAAAAAAAATTCTCAAAAGTGTATTTTACTTATAAGACAGAAATATTTAATCCAAGAGCATATTAATTTACTTCAAGTCACAAAGCCACTCTAGATTCAACAAAATATTTATTAGTTATTAGGAATGTCCGATTTTGACTTGAAAAAAAAAAAAGAAAAATTGAGAGGTATTTGAACTATTTGACTGAAGATTTATGTTTTCTAATATCAAAAAGGGTAAATTTACAGGGTTATGGACCCAACAGTATGTACAGTTCAGTGCCAAACACTTTAAAGTAGCAGAAATAGGACGGAATCTTCTCAAATACTTGAGTACCATTCAGTGCCATATAAATGTTACAGGGGCAGGAAGCACTAGCAATTCAAAATATATGAGATGACTTATACTATTGAAGTTAACAAAACGATAGCGCGTTTCAGAGTACAACTAATGCCATCTAGCAGTGGCGTGATGGAACAAATTGCATGTTAAAGTTGTGCTTGTTACAAGTGTAGTTTATTTCATGCTGAAACCAAATTTCTTAAATTATGACTACAAATAACACACTAACAAACTAGAGATACTACGTATTGTTTCTTTGGATTAATGACTGTTAATGATTTTTATTATTACAAGCACAAGTAAAAGTAATCGTTACCGCGTGCGCCTTCGGCGACATGTTACGACAATTATTTTTGTCGTTATTTAAATTTGATGTAAGAGGTAAAAATTTCTTGATGTAAGTAATGTCCAATTAATTGATTAGAAATGGAATAAAATCTTGAAGTGAACGTATTTGTCTAAAAGTAAGAATAAAGTTAAGAGTACAATTGTATTAGAAAAAGATAAGCAGTACTTTTGTAATGACAATATGTTATATTAGTTCAATTATGTTTAATAAATATTTTTTCAGAATTAGCAAATATTTTGAGAAATTGCTCTTTCTTATTAGTAGAAATCCTTTTTTCTGTGTAGCCTGTCTACAAACCGTAAGGGTTGTTCATATGTTATTACGAGAAGATTTTGTACCTTTGTGTATAGTTGTTCTTGACCATTGGTAGGGGAGGGACACTATGTGTTCTGGTCCTATAGCATCCGTCTCCGACCCTTTTCTAGCTAGTTCGTCTGCTGCGTCATTACCAAGTGAGCCGCTGTGTCCTTTAATCCACTGTAGAGTTATGTGGTTGTGTATACATACCTCCATGAGTGCTTGATGGCATTCATATATAAGCCCTGAGTTAATGTCATAGCTGCTCAGCGCTTGAAGTACTGACATGCTGTCGGAGAGTATTAGAATGGAGTGATTCTTTACTCTTCTCGCTATTATTGCTTCTGCTGCCAACTTGTATACTCATATATTCAGCCTGGAATACTGTGTTGTGTTCACCAAGCGTTGTTGATATCCTGATATTGAGGTCTTCTGAGAATACCCCAGTACCTGTTCCTGTGTTTGTTTTTGATCCGTGAATACGCGGACCTCTCTGAGGTTTAGTCCTTCGTTGGAATCTTCAAACAATTTTATCTTGTATTTTTGGTCAAAAATGTATTGTTTTGGGATCCTATCCACAGTCGCCTCCACAGCGGTTCCTCTTTAACAATCTTATAGAGGATATCTGTATGTGGGGTCCTCATGTGCTTCCAGGTCGGCTCTTTTTAGTCGCACTGCTGTTGACGCCGGTTCCTGTCTGATGAACAGTGGGAGGGGTCCGTAGGTCCAGCATCGCTTCGAGCGCCGCAGTTGGAGTTGTCCTCATGCAGCCGGTCGTCGCCATGCATGCTAGCCTTAGGAATTTGTCCAGCTTGTCGGTTGTAGTCGTTAGCTTGGTTCGTGGCCACCAAGCTATCGCGCCGTAACTAATCATGGGTCGTATCACCGTTGTGTAGAGCCATAGTGTTATCTTGGGTGAAAGTCCCCATTGTTTACCTACCATTCTACGGCATTGCCAGAAGGTGATAGTAGCTTTTTTAATTTTGTTGTCCAGGTGTTTGTTCCAGTTCCATTTGTTATCCAGTATTACTCCTAGGTACTAGGGACTTCGGTTGATAATTGAATTTTTGTACTGAAGAGTTTGGGTAGTATGTAGTTACCCAGTAATCTTTTGTTTGTAAATATTACTAGTTCTGTTTTTGTTGGGTTAACCGATGGTTCATATGCTCTGCACCATCTTTCCACAATCTGGAGTGCAGCTTGAGTAATGTCACATAGTGTACTAGCATAATTGCCTGTTACCAATATGTCTATGTCATCAGCATAGCTTATTGTATAGAAATGTTCCTTGTTTAGATTGGTGATGAGATCATTTACGACCATGTTCCATAGCAGAGGCGATAGTACTCCTCTTTGAGGGCACCCCTTCGCTACTACGGCCCATGGAGTCTCTTTCGCTGTTGTTCTTATAGTTCTTTGTTTGAGCATGTTGCTAATCCAGCTGACCAGCACTTCATCCACTTCGTGTCTTCTTCATCATCTATAAAGGTGCCTAGGCAGATTGCCTTGCGTTTAAGGGCCTCTTATATCTTGCCGACGACGGCATGTAGGGCCGATTCGATGGACTTGCCTTGGCAGTATGCATGTTGGTTTCCGTGTAATGGAATGTTCTTTAGGGCTCCGTCCCTTAGTTCTCTATCACATAACCTCTCTAACGTCTTCAAAATGAACGATGTGAGGCTGATCGGCCTGAAGATTTTTGCATCAGTGTAGTCGTTTTTACCTGGTTTCGGTATAAATATAACTTTTACCTCTCTCCAGCTATGGGGCACATAGCCGAATGCAAGACAGGCCCGAAAGACGTCGACCAGATGCTGGGCCAGTGTCCCCCCACCCCATTGTAGGAGAGCGGGGAAAACTCCATCTTGGCCCGTCTGGCAGTTTTCTCAGTCCTCATCCGCGCATGTGTTCATTGCTCTATTGAAGTGCCTTCTTACCCTTCTTTGCAGCGTCTCAAGCTCAGACCACCACCATTGGTAGCCTTGTCGCGGGGCTGGGTCACTTAGTGGCCATGCAGAGTTATAACTTCTCAATATGTTTGATGTTAGTTCTTTAACCTGTGTTTCTATCTGTGCTGTGCCCAGCAGTCTTCCCGGAGCTATCGGTCCCTCTAGGCTCTGGTGTAGTTTGTCAGTGTGAATTTTCCGATCGGTTTTTCTGGAGTTCCGTTTCGGTTGTTGTGCTTTGATAACTGTTTCTAAGTTGAATCTTATCCATCTGTTGTCTGAGAAAGATGCTTCTTCGGACATATGGCAGTTATGGACAAGATTTGCTGCTCCGTCTGACGCTAGGGTTAGGTCTACGATAATTCTACATCTTTTGTTTACAAACGTTGGTGTTGCACCTTTATTGAGGATTTGAAGGTTAGTTGTAAATAAGTATTCTGTTAAATTCTTACCTCTGTCATTTGCGAGTTCCATGCCCCAGAGCGGATGGTGGGCATTAGAGTCAGTGGCCATGACAATGTGGTGGCCGTTCTACTCGCAGTGGTTGATTAGCTGTACCATTTCCTGTGGTGATGGCGCATCAGTCTGTGCCATATATACAGAGGTGACCACCACTTCAGGCAGGCCTGTGGCCGCGTCAGCTAGAAGCTTTACGGCACACAGGTCTCTGGAACAGAATTGTGTTAGTGGCTGTATGTGTAAATTGTTTGAGTAATATACAGGCTGTATATTCGAAAGTGAGACATATTCATGCATGTCATAGTAAATCATGTTACAACTTAACATAGACTAAAATAAAATTAGGATATGGGATAGAATTTACAATGATTGATTTTTTAGTTATTTACAGTTTATTTACACTTACGTGGTACGGAGCAAGTGTTCAAAATGTCCACCGTTTTCCACAATGCATAATCTAACACGTCGTAGTAAATTTTGTTTTAAATTGATCAACACAAACACATTTTGTCTCACAGTGTAAAATGCTGAGATAATCCTCTCATGCAACAACTTCGACACTGTTCACCTCCTCCGCGTAAACTCCAATTTGGGAACATTTCAATAGCTCGCCTCACACTATCACCACTTATTGCATAAAGTCGCACCATCTCAGTCAATTCGACGTTAGAATAAATATCCACTTTGCAGGCGAGAGGCGCGTTCGCCGCCGGCGCAGTGTGTTCGGGCGAGTGGAAGTACAAATAATTTAAGTGTCTTCGCTAGGCCAAGGTTGCGCGTACACTGTCTCTGCAAACAATGCCGACCTGTGCTTTGTTCTCGCCGCTGCGTCCATAGGAGAAATAATAGTGGTGTGCATAGATTTCGATAAATAATGTTGTTCACAAGTAGTAGTCGATGAAAAAAAATTAAAAATTTTTTTTTTGTAAAGTTTAAGTTCATTAGTTTATTATTTTTTGGGTTCAGAATCAGGAATACAACGCACTCTATAAATGTGTCTCACTTTCAAATGTACAGTCTGTATGCATGTCCGTGGTTTATCTGAGATAGTAGTGGATAATAGCTTACCTCTCAGATGTGAGAGTCCATTTATTTGGCCGCGGGCGCCGATTCCTGGATCAGCGCCACGGCTGTGTCGTTTGCCTCCAACCACTTCCGAAACTGAACCGTTGCGGTCTGACTGGTGGAGGTTGCACTGAATGACGGTACAAATATTGGGCGAGGGGGACACCGCCATCTGCCGATAGCAGTACGTCGTCCTCATCCTCGTTCAGGCAGATGTCTCCCATCGCCGACACATACTCGTCCTCACTATTGGACGCCACCGTATGGCTGGCGACATCCACACCCAAGCAGCACACCCATATCTAAATATATACTATAAGACATCTAATAGAATTTAATTCGATTGAATATTTTAAGAGTTCAAATTCCCTCAAGATATCTCAAAGAAGGTTTCTAGATAATTTAAAGTAAAAGTGGGCACAACTTTATTCGCAGATCACAAGAGTGCTTTGAGAAACTATATAGGTAGTGTTAAGAGTCATTCTTATCTTTTTTCTGAAGTAACCCTGCTAGAATGCTACAAGACCATTTGTAGAATGTAGACAGTTTTATTTAGTCTTGTAGATAGTTTTTAGATAATTTATTGCCTATGGTAGTTTTCTTAGTAATGCTCTTTTAAAACCAAAATACTAAAGCGTTTCAAACATAGGACGCAATTCTTTTAATACTAATAGATTTCAAGTTTAAAGGCTTACAAAATATAAACTATATAAATTGCAACATGGCGAAATTAGATATAATATTTCTGACTTTTTCGCGCAATGTTTAATCGGTTGGAAATCGCAAATTGACGTGCGACTTTAAATACATTGTGAAAAGTGATGTAAAACCTGTCATAAAAGTAATGCGCTCGCTAAATTTTAAATATTTAAGTATAAAATATAAACTTAATAAAAATACAGTTATCGATTTTTGGTTTTAAATATTTATAGAAAGCTTAAATGTACAAAATAACTCACAAAACAAACCATTTCCAAGAAGTTCTAGGCTTTTTCAACTTAGATTTACTTTTTACAAAGAAAAGAAATTTTTCTCGGCTACTTCATAGTCATTCTTTGAAAATAAAAATGGTGATAAGAATTTAAAGCTTTTTACAAAACACAGTTAGCATTTTGTCTATAGCTTTATCTATAGAAAAACTTAGAATACGAAAAGATTATTTTTACTTGCTTTAGTGTAGTTGAACTTGTCGAAGAATATTCCTCCTATGAGATTTTTATGATTGTCTACAAAACGCGATGTTTCTAAGCGATTGTTTATTTTGACAGTATTACAAAACCCTTATAAGCTTTTACCAAATAATGAGCGCTTTATGCAATAAAAAA
>NW_020656033.1:0-25095 GCF_003589595.1 Hyposmocoma kahamanoa
TTATTATTTGGGACATTATTAACAGGCGAAATTTAAAATTGAATGGGCTTCCAATCTACTTACGATTGTTATACGACTAAATCTAGCACCATTTTTAATGATCTACAGTATGAACAAGATCCTATTCAAGCTTGTAATAAATTCTGTTCTTTATTAAATAGCTTAAGAGAAAAGTACGTTCCTGTACGTAGTGTCAATAGTTGTAAACACAAACTTCATAAACCTGTACCGTGGTGGAATGAAGCTTGCTCTAACGCAGTTAAGGAAACTAAATTAGCTCTACATATGTATAGAAGGTTTCCAACAATAGAAAATTTGTTGTTGTATAAAAAATAGAAGCTTCTAAAAAACTTATAATTAAGCTAGAAAAGTTCTCAAGTTGGAAAAATCTATGTTCCACATTTGACAGAAACACTCCAGTCAGTAGAATTTGGAAATTTTTGAAGATTTTTAATCGTAAAAAAACATATTTTAAATCTAGGGACAATACATTTTTACAAGATTTCTTGCAGAAAATAGCTCCTGGTCATCCACCTGTAGACATAGATCATCTTAGAAACTTTTTTAAATATAATGAACTCAATATGCATCTCAACTTACCTTTTTCTAAATCAGAATTCAACTTATTTGAACAGTAAAAAGACACTTCCCCAGGATTAGATGACATTCCATACATTGTAATAAAACGTCTTGATTCGACAGCTAAGTTAATTTTATTAAACATCTTTAATGATCTATGGGTAAAAGATTTCATACCTTTTAATACTTTTCATACCATTCTTGGAAATCTACAGCAATAGTTCCCATTTTAAAACCAGAATAAGACCACAAATTTGCAGATTCCTATCGACCGATTTCCTTGTCCTCTTGTGTAAGTAAAATTTTTAAAAATATGTTAAAAACAATATTGGAGCTTTACGTAGAATCTAGGCTAATTATTCCCCATGACCAATTCGGGTTTCGTAAGGGCTGTAGTACAATAGACAGTGTTTTAAAGTTTTGTGGTGATATACAGGAATCATTCTGCAATGATGGCTATTTCATTAGAGCTTTTCTTGACGTAAGCGGTGCTTTCTCGATTTTAGTCCAAATACTATATAGTTTTAATATACCCAGCAAAGTATGTAGTTGGATTTTTAATTTTTTCTACTCCCGAAAAGTTTTTATGAAATTTAATAACAGCTTATATGGTCCTAAGATAGCTTTTAAAGGAGTACCACAAGGAGCGACCTTGTCACCTTTGATTTATTTATTATACACATCTCAAATACATAGATATGTAACAGTTCCAAGACTCTCAATCCTTCAGTACACTGACGATATTGTGTTGTATACTTCTCACAAAAATTTAATACAAGCAGAATCTACTTTAAATGAAGCATTAAGAAAATTACATGTATATTATAAAGATAGATGCAAATCTTTCTAAAAGCTCTGTTATTATATTTAACAAAAAAATTGATTATTATGACTCTCTAAACATTGTATATGGTTCTGTAAATATTAAAACAGTAGAAGAAAATAAGTTTTTAGGTATAATTTTTGATTCTAAGTTAAATTTTCATTCTCATGTACATAAAGTTGTAGCTAAAATGTAAAAAACTGTAAATATAATGAGACATTTAGCTAGTATAACTTGGCGAATGGATTCCAAAATTTTGAACATCATTTTTAAAGCTATAATTAGAAGCCACTATGACTATGGGTTAGGTTAGTAGGTAGGTACGTAGGTAGTTTATGGAAATCATATTAGTTCTAATTTGTATCATAAATTACAAGTTATGCAAAATAAAGGGTTAAGAATTATTACTGGGGCTACTTGCTCTACACCAATTAACTCGTTAGAAATTGAAGCCGGCATCCCTCCTATTTTGGTACGACTTAAGCATCTTACCGAAAAATTGTATGTTAAAATTTTAGCTAGCAAGAAGTATGTAAATATGTATAAAACTAATACTCTTTTACAAAGTGGACATTTAGAAGAACTCCAATGTATATGTAAAAGCATAGACCATAGAGAAAAATGGGATTTCAGTACATTAGAAATTCAAACCAGTATCCCTAAAATTTGTGTCGAAAAAGTGACTAATAATACAGAATTTTTGCATTTTGTAAATAGTGAGAAACCGGACTTTCGTAAAATATACACAGATGGTTCAAAGACAGAAGAAAGTACTAAGGCTGCCTATTACGATTCTGAAGCAAAGTTTGGAAGATGTTTTATGTTGGATAAGTACGTATCCACATTTACAGCAGAGACCTACGCCATATATACCGCTTTGCAATACATCAGAGGAATAAGAGATACAGAAAAGTTTTTAATTGTAACCGACTCATTGAGTGTCCTTGCATGTTTGGAGAATGTGCAAATTTCTTACAAAATTAACATTTACATAACTAGCATATATAAATTCAACAAGTTGAATTTATATGGGCGTCTTCACACTCAGGGATAACTGGCAATGAAACAGTTGACAAACTAATGAAAATTGAAGTTCCAAACATAAACAATCGTCAATACCCAGCTCCGCCAGTTCCCATGACAGACTTCAACGCAGTTTTAAAATCCCGAATGTTCGGCCATTGGAATGAAGAATGGGAAAGCTCTAAAAATTTTAAAGGAAGTTGGTGTGCTCAAATTCAAAAAAGAATCCCACCTAAACCTTGGTATTTTAACTGTAAATCACCCTCTAGGAAATTCATTACAACGATGAACAGATTGAGATTTGGACACGGCAAGTTTCCAGCACACTTAAAACGAATCAAGATCATTTCCTCTGATCAATGCGAATACTGTGATTCACCTGCAGCAAATTTGAATCACCTCATTCTGCAATGCCCTGCCTTCTACTGCTAGTAGATGGCCTAATGAAGATTTATGAAGAGGAAGGCATTCCCCGCCTCCTGCCATCTCTACTAGAAAACGTAAAATGTTATGAAGTTATTTACAGTTACATCATTTCCACTTTTGAAGTCATATGAAGATTGAAATTATTTACAAAGTGAAACCAAAATGTAGAAAAGAAAATGAAGAATAGGCTGTATGGCATTATGCCAAAGCCGTTAAAACACTACTTAAAAAAAAAGAATTCAATGTTATTATTACATTCAAATTTCGAACATCTCTGAAAAACAAAACAATTTGATTGGGCCTCAATTCTAATATCAGTCGAGATGAAGTTTTATTCGAAATAAAATGTCAATAGCAAACAATTTTGACAAATTTCACACGTTACTTGGTTTGTTCGACTGACAGCGAAGCAAGCTAAATTAGACAGTACTGCGACGACATTACAATTTAAATTCAACGTTTTAGCTTTTTCATATTCCTTTACATGTCACTACGTTTAAATAGGTTGACTTGGGACATTGTTTTCGTGGTTTTTGTATTAGACCCATCGTCCATTTATTTGTAAGTCAATGCTTGCGTCACTAAGAATTAGTTTCATCGAAATAAGAAATAAATCGATATCATCATCATCGGTGTCAACGGAGCGCTGACAGGCGGCCGCCATTACGAAAAGCATCTTGGACAAGAACAGATGTGTTTTTATTTTGTTTGGATGTATAGTGAAAGATCTTATAATATTATTTATAACAGTCACTGGAGTCTCATTTCTGTCTACTAGGAAAATCTCACAGTCAGTTTGACCCTTTTCAGAATAGGCATTTAAAGCGTTACCTAAGAGATGACCTGGTATTAGGTAAGTATAATCATTTATATCACTAGACATAGGGGTCAATGGCCTACTATGTAAAATATATTCTTTTTGTGCTAGTACAGTACATAGCTCTTCATAATTAAGTAAAGTTTTTAACATGAGACGTTTAAGGTGATCTTTGGTGAGTTTCACACAAGATTCCCAGAGAGCAGCAAAAACAGGTGAGTAGCTAGGAATGAAGTGGAATTTGATGCCCTGTTGAGCTGCATAGGCTTTATAGTCCTTGGGGATGCCTCGTGGAGAGGCGGAACACGTGTCGGGTATATTTTTTGGTGGTGGTGTTTATGATTGTAGTTGTGCTTGTATTATTATTTTATTATTATGCGAAGGGAGGGTGGGACAATTTATTTATTTTGCACGATTTAACCTTCACTGGGTTCGCGGAGCCGGAGTAGGAAATTAATTTACTTCCATTTTTATCAATGTTTATACTTGGTAACGAAAAGTAGTGCACGCATTCTAATTTTGTTTATTTATATTTGAAATTTATGTTTATTTAATTGGGTTATTTGTGTCGGTTTAAATTGCATGATCTTGTAATTAAGTTTTTATTGAATGTCGGGAGTATCACAGTATTGTGAAATTACTCCTCTAGTTTGTTAAAATTATTAATACAAAGATTCGATTCGACATCTCTTTACTAATAAACCGTGCCAGACGCTAAGCCAACTAAGCCACGGAACGATCTTGCATGATCTTGGTTTTATTGAAATTTCATTCTTAATTTTTGTTGTTTAGTCACGTTAAAGTCGTGTTTATAATTAAAAAAGGAGGAGGTTTTACGTTCGGCTGTATGTATTTTGATGTATATTTTAGATTTTTCGTCAATTGTGGACCGATTTTGAAAATTCTTTTTTGTTTGAAAGGGTGCACTCTCGTGGTGGTCTCATGGTCACCAAGTCAAAATCTGATGAGGGATTCCATGGAAATCGGGGAAAATCCTCAAATTTTTTAAGCATATCAGTGTACATACCGATTTCTCTATCAATTGTGGATCGATTTTGAAAATTCTTTTTTTTTTTGTTTGACAGGGTATATTCGCGAGGTGATTCTCTGATGTTAACGATGCAGTTCCGGGTTCGTTTCGGATGTCACAAATTAAAAAATTCCGCTAATAAGAGTCGAATTTTCAATTGATTCAATATATATGTATAATCAAAATTCACCGTCACCATGACAACCAGAAAAAAGTATAAAGATGAAGATACAATTATTTCAATATAACTTAATTTAATACAATTAAAACACATGTTAATTAAGCTATTATAATATTATAATAAGCAATAAGAAGGGAATCTAAATTATATATTCTTTACACATAGGGCGCACTATAAGTTTCCGGAACTGGCCACTTACATAAACAATATTTAAAACGTAACTACGACATTTGAAAATGGGAGTCTTTGGCTGTAGAATACAGTTTGTTATTTCATCTGACTGTCACTTGTTTTTACGCCACAATGGCGTCATTTTAGAAATTGGTTTTCTACAGTGTGATTTTCTACGACTTTAAGTGTAATTCAACAGCTCAGCGCAGCTTCGCTCGGCTTCAAACTGCTTTTGACGATGAAGCACCATGCAAGACGACTATTTATAGCTGGTTTGCAGAATTCAAACGCAGTCGTGTGAATGTCAGTGACGAATTTCGTAATGGTCGCCCGTCCACTGCTGTGACCAACAAAATCATCGATGCTGTGCGCCGTATGATCAAAACCGACAGGCATGTGACATACCATTTATAGTTACGATCCCAAAACCAAGCAGCAATCGAGCGTATGGATCTTTCGATATGAGGCGAAACCAACCAAAGTGCCTTGCATGCAAAGTGCCTCTAAGCGGATGATTGCTTCTTGTTTTAATAAAACTGGACACGTGGGTACTGTTGCTTTGGAGAATCGTTATACCGTGATTAGTGATTGGTACACGATCATTTGTTTGCCGGAAGTTATTGACAAACTCCGTAAAAATAGCCGTAAACACCTTATCATCTTGCACCACGATAATGCCAGTTCTCACATGGCCAGACAGACAAATGAATTTTTGAAGGTGAACAACGTTGAACTTATGAGCCATCAGCGTACAGTTCCGATCTGGCACTTTGTTTTGAGAAACAATAAAATCATTTCTGACCATTTATAGTATTTTTTTTCTTAATCATCCCGGAAACTTATAGTGCGCCCCACGTAGTAAAGCTATACATTTTTTATTTTAATATTAGAACCTACTAAGGAAGCAAATATGCGAGTGTGTTGTGCGGAGTATAGAATGTACAAAGGAGTCCGTAACAGTCTCATTGTCACCAAGAGTCAGAATCTAATGAGGGTCCCATGGAAATCAAAAAAGCCGGTAAGCAAACTTTTGAGGTCGGGTTTTTTTTTTTTCAATGAAAAAGTTACAATTATTTCGTTTACATTCGTGTTATTATTACATGAAAATAGTTGGGCAAAATCATCCGCGAATATAACACAGGTTTCATTTATGACTTTAGGTAAGTCGTTTAAGTAGATTAAGAAGAGAGTACTGCCAAGAACACTAGGTTGTGGGATCTAATCCCTTCTTTTTCTAATTGAACATAATTCTCTAACTGAACATATCGCGATCGGTTACAAGAGAAATGAGACAAACCACTGGTGTGCTATTCCACGTACTTCTATGTGATAAAGCTTATTTATTTATTTAAACCCACTGTGTCTCATTGCTGGGAAAAAGCCTCTCCTCTTGACTTCCACAGTTCCCTGTTTGACGCAATGTTAGACCAGTCCTTTATACATGCGTCCAAGTTGTCCCGCCATCTCCTTCTTGGTCTGCCTTGTCGACAATGGCCATTCTCCGGCACCCACCAAGCTGTGTGAGCCCACCTCTGTGGGTGTATGAGACAGGCGTGTCCAGCCCAGTCCCAGCTTGGCGGTCCTTGCAGTCCTGGCAGTCTTTAATAAATGTCAATTTAAATTTTTTCGAATGTTTTTGTCATATCAAATGAAATTCCTATTGATTTAGAAACATTGGATTCATAGCTATAAGAGTCACATTGTCGACAAAATAAAGTTACTTGATTATTTTGTTGTGATTTACAATGGTTTGGTAAAGTACCTGCGAAAACATAGCCGCACTTAGTGTTCAAAAAAATAGGACTGCTTGCTGCTCTACTGACTGCTGTGCTGAGTGATGGCTGTTGTATGCTGGTGGCTGGGAAACGACCTCCTCAGCAATACTTGAAAGAATACATCGGCAGCCATTAGCATATGTATGTTGCCTAGCACATCAAAATCTGCATCATACAATTTTAGGTTAGTGAGCATAGAAATAGTCTCCCCGTTGAACCGCTGTTGTGGTAGTTTAGAAGTGATTTGTTTTAGAACATAACATGTAATGGGTAATTTAAATTGTGATACCATTGAGTGTACTTCAAGCTGAACACGTTGGTTTATTATGCTGTGTGCATTGCCTATACCTATGATACCTGTATTTACAATTTTTGGCCTCAATTTCAAGAGCCACACTAGTTCTGTAGTAGCTAAGAAAGTCTGTGAGCCACTATCGACCAGTGCCTTTGCTAGTACTTCAGTGCCGTTGGCTGTCACTAACTTGACTAGAACTGTTGGTAGGAGAACCTGTGTGGAGTAAGCTGTAAACATATTTTAGTACCTAAAAATTCTCGTCTGAATTCGGATTGCTTATTTATGATGTCTTTTAATCTAATATATTGTCGTAAGTTGTTTTCCATTTGTATTCTAAAAATGTCTAAGTCTACTGTTTTAAAAATGGTCCACTGATTATTCTTGATCACTGCTGTTCCTATCTTCATTGGAGCTATTCCTGGATTTTGCTCTAGATTCTGGATTTCCAGGCTGAATCCTTGCTCGGCTAGGGCCACTTTAGTTGTACTTGTACGGGCACGATGTTTCTTTCAGGGTTTCCTATAACTTCAGCTTTTTCGTACCTGGGATTACCCATTACTTTTGCTTTTTTGTCCTAGTATTTTTCATAAAAATCTGGTCGCCTTCTTTGATGGCAGGGGGTTCCTCCCGGCCTTTTTTATTTCTAATCTTTACTTTATTCTTTATTACTGTCTCTGCAATATGTTCATAAAGGACGTTTAATCTTTTTCTATGATCTTACAGCATTTTTTGATAAATTTGTCGTTCCCTATCAATGTCGAAAACGTTACCCGTATCTGTTTGTCCGGAAACTACTTTGAATGGAGTGCAGTTAGTTGCAGAATGAATGGTGTTATTGTATGCCATATGTATTGCCATATGATGGCATATGTCATTACTGATGCTGCATCTAAATCGCTCTTATCGTACTTGGCTAATCTGTAAATCTTTATAATAGTGGAATGAAACCTTTCGACGATTCCCATTGAGTTTGGGTTGTGTGGCGAGGAGAAATTCTTTAACTAACTTTTTAATATTTACGGGCATATGTACTTGAAGGATATGTTGTTTTTTATTACTAATATCCTGTACACTGAGATTATTTTTGAACCAGGTAAAAACTAAAATTTGTCTCGGTTTTATATCAATGACTTCGTTAAGTATCGGAATGCCTTCATGTTGCATATTTGAAATGGAATGGGCGATAACCCCACTATTTGGTTCCAAAGTTTCTATTTCATCTTCTTGTGCTAACTTGACTGTTTTGCTGCTATTATTGAGTTAGAGTCTGAAACATTAATGATATCTGAATTCTCGTCGCCCTTTTCTGTATCTAACATTCTTGTTGCTGCATCTCTACAAATTTATCTAAGTCAAACTCGTCGTTTGGTCTACCTATATTTACTTGTATGGAATCGTCGTCGTCGTCCACTTCGTCATCTAGCATATTAATTTTTATTCGGGACGAGGCATGTTCTGTTTTGTGGTCCCTTTTTATATATAATTACAAAATTATATTCTTCTAAATGCAACCGCCAGTTAGTAAGTTTACTGTTTGGTTCCTTAAGGGAATATAACCAAGCCAGTGGTCCGTGATCCATATAGATAGTAAACTTGTTACCGTAAAGGTATGGTCTGAAGTGTTTAACAGCCCACACTTCGGCCAGAAGCTCTCTTTTTATTGTACTGTACCTAGTTTCAGTATCGGATAAAGTTCGACTCATGTACGCAGCTGGTTTGTCAGAGCCGACAGAACCCTGTGACAGCACAGCACCAATAGCACAATTAGACGCGTCTGTTGTTAAAATAAATTCTTTCGAAAGTCCGGATCCTGTAATAATGGTGCGTTGGTAAGGTAAGGAGTTTTTTACAGCTTCAGTAATTTCTATTCTGTTTTTCTTTTTCAAACACGAGGTCACAGGCTTTGGTTATTTTGGAAAAATCACTAATGAACTTTCTGTAATAACCTATTAAGCCCAGGAAACTTTTAATCTGAGTAGTTGTTCTACGTATAGGATACTTTAGAATAGCATCTGTATTCGGCCTTAGTCCTTCCCTGGTAATTGTATGGCCCAAATAAAGTACTTCTTTTCGAAGAAAATGTGACTTGTCTAGCTGTAATTTAAAGTTCGTTTCGCGAAATCTTTCAAATACGGCTCGTAGTTTTTGAGCATGTTCCTGTATGCTTTTTGAAAATATAGTAACATCATCTAGGTACACTACGCAATGTAAGCTACGGGGTTTACACACAACCCTTTACAACATTATTCATTGCTCTCTGCCGGCGCCGTTATCAGGCCAAACCGCATCCTATTGAACTCGAAATGCCAGAATGGCATACTAAAAGCCGTTTTCTCTATCTTCCTCCTAAACCTCGTTTTGATGGTACCCGCTTACCAGATCTAATGTGGTAAAATATATACTCTCGCCTGACATATTAAATAAATCGTTTATGTTCGGTAAGGGGTATTTATCATCGACAGTAATGTCATTTAGGCGTCGGTAATCAAACACCATTCTCCACTGTTTTTCGCCCGAAGCATTCATTTTTTTTGGTACCAGGTGCACTGGGGCACTCCACGGGAAGTGGGACTTCAGAATGACATTATCTTTTAGCATTTTATCTACCTGTTTCTTTATTTCGGAAGTGTGGCATGGGGGTAACCTATAGGCTCTAATATGTATCGGGTCCCCATTCCTTGTTCGTATTCGATGTTTTACCTGATTAGTACAAGACAAGGGTATATCTTCACAATAAAATATATCCTTTTATTCCCTACAAATACTCTCTCTAACCTCTCTTTCCTCACTATTCATGTGATCGAATCTAAGTTTCTTTAAATTCTTCGTAAGTACGACATCTAAGTCGTATCTATTGTTATCATGATATTTAAGATTGGATTCTACCTTCTCTTTCTCATAGATTTCTACAATAAATGGTGCTGTCACTACCATGGTCTATTCGATATCTGTGTAGTTTTGTATAACTGTAAACGCGTAACCATTGTCGCATCGCACCAATGCAAAGGGCATTCGAATCCCTTCAGTGAATTGTTTATAATGTAAAATAGCTTCACCTTTTAAAAGATTGAAGGGGAGTTTAACCCGTAATTTACAACGAAATGGCAGAATATAAGTCTCCCTCATTGGAGGAGTATAGATGATAGGAATTTGCGTGTCTTTTGTGAATAATGTTTGCGACTTCATGTCAATCTTCGCTTGCAATTGCGTTGCATTGTTTGGCACATGCTGACGAGAAATTGGCGGGTTACTGACCTGCCCTACATTCGGATTGCGATAAATAAAAGAGTTATGATTATTGTAGGGTCTATGATGAGTTGGAACGAGTTATTTGGACAATTAACATTTTGGTTGTACGATGGGCTCCTGACTACTTGTGCGTTTGGCTGCCTTTGCGGATAGTTTGGCCTGGGCGTGTGGAAACAGAATAAGAATAACGAAGAACTGTACTAGTTATTATTCCTTACACAGGAAGACGTTTGAAATTAACAAGATAAAATAAAAAGTTGGTATTTATTTATTGTCCAATATCCAGCTCTACAAATACAGAAACAACAACAATAAAAAAAAAAGATAAACATACTGAATAGATATTACAATTAACCTACAGGCATCATTGGTACAGATTACTTAATAATTAGTATGTAATGTGAATGTCAGTGGTTCAAATGTTACATTGTACTTTGTAGAATCAATAAAAACTAAGTTTCTACTATTCATCTTTATTTTCTGGCGGTACATGTTGCATTTTACTATTGTGATCTCCACTACCATATTTTTTGCAAATAAATAGATTTCAATTGAAATTGGCTTCCTCTTATTAATGCACATCAAATGTATAAATGATAGAGACTTAACTACTTCCTATATTACCTTAAGAATCATTTAAATTTCCCTCGATCAACCCCCTATATATAATAATAATTAATGCGGCACACGGTAAAAATTACGTTCCGGAATATCTCAACCCCAACCCCGAACACACACATCAAAATCAATTTAGAACAGACTTTATCCTAAATTTGTCCTGTCGCAAATCAAACCCGGGATCTCTTTATTTAGCACCAAGAGCACTAAGCGACGGGCCATTGAGGTAGTCAATACTGGCTCATACCATCACTTCTCTCAGGAAGCATGATAACTTTTGATGCCTCGTCTCTTTTTTCAAACTTTTCATCATCTTTAAACCTTCCATAGATAAAATAATCCTCAATCTCCTGCAACGTTCTATCTTTAGTCTCTGGCATTAAAAAGTACAATATTGAGAGTAACACCGCCATAATACCTCCAAACACTGCAAAAGTTCCATATACCTTAACATTAACCAGTAGAAAGGGAGTCACGTGTAGTGCCAAGTACAAGTTGCACGATAAAACGACCCCACTAAGC
This sequence comes from Hyposmocoma kahamanoa, assembly GCF_003589595.1. Taxonomy (NCBI): domain Eukaryota; kingdom Metazoa; phylum Arthropoda; class Insecta; order Lepidoptera; family Cosmopterigidae; genus Hyposmocoma; species Hyposmocoma kahamanoa. Next base: position 11,510 of record NW_020656033.1, read on the forward strand.
GCAGATCCTGCTCCTCTGTGAGCTAAAGGCAAAAGTTCTCCTAAAAATGCCAAAGGAATTGGTGTACAGCCCAAGTTCACTAACACAAAATACACTACAAACAATGAAATGGGAATCCAAGGTCTGTCTCTCGATATCACATCCTTTGATACAAGAAACAGGTAAGTACAAGTAATAGCAATTGTAACAACTGCTGCCCACCCTGTGGCAAAGAGTACTGTCCGTCTTTTCATGATTTTTACTAAGAACGAAGAAAATGTAGCGCTTAAGGTGATAATCAAGTCTATAGCTAATATGTAGTAAAAAGAAAGGGAATTGTTACCCGTTACTTCTCCTATGATGTCTAATGCGTAAGCAGGAAAATAATGCCTCCCAGATGCTTCCAGAAGCATGAAACCAAAACTTAGTATAAGAATCGGAATTAAAAAGCCTTTTCTTGTAAATTTCTTGAAAAAATGTAAAATATCTTCCGTAAGAGTGGTGACTTTCTTATCAGCGATCTCATTCATTTGTGCTCTTATCAATTCGTTAAGTTCCTTCTTTGAATTATCGTCATGTCCTCTAAGCCAGAAAAAAGATTTCTTAGCATTTTCAAATTCCCTCTTGGAAACCAGGAAAGATGGAGTTTCATACCAGGTCATGGTATTTAACAATGCAATAATATAAGGTATGGCAGCTAATAAAGCTAAGATTCTCCACGAAACATAGTTGCCAAGAATATGACCAATCATACTACCAAGACAAACAGAAGCTGTCTTAAGGTTTAAGAATATTCCTCTAAGGCTCGGACTAGTACATTCACCAATGATAATGGCTCCAAGACTAGCTGTAGCTCCCACAGTTATGCCACACAGAATCCGTCCAATTAAAATGGTCGTTACTGATGCTGCGAAGTAGATTAACGTCCAACCGACAATTCCGGGCATGATTACCAAGATATGTGTGATTTTTCGTCCCCATCGGTCCATGAGGGCGGAAGCCAGGAAAAACCCCGGTAAATTGGCCAAACCAACACAGGATGCTGCAAAACAAAAATAACAATAATAAATTTTTAAAAAATACCACACAATCATACCAATTACCTGGTCTGAAACGAAGGTGTACCATTTACGAGTACATCTTACAGGGTATGATTGAAACGAGCTCTGGGGGCAATGCAATTGTCATTATAAGCTAGTATCGTGCATTATTATTATTAAATTTTTTAACAACTATGGTACTAGCTAGATTGGGAAAATGGCACATGGGAAAGTGGCAGTTTCTGTTACCAACAGGAGTTCATTTGAATTCAGAAGGACAAATTAAACAACCTTTCTGAAGCCTGAATCGATATTTAAATAACTGTACAATATAGTTTGGGCCGGTATCATAATAACTTCTTCTTCTTCTTGTCCTCATTCCACGCTAGGTGGCGTCGGCACAACATGTATTTTTCTTTCACACTCCCCCATCAGTCATCATTTCCATACTCACACCTTAGTTATCAGACTCAGTACCAACGAGTTATTTGTAAGCAAAAATATAACAAACGACTAGAAGTGAAATTGGACTTAGTTAAGCAAGAAGGATCCAATTCACAAAATTATCGAAAAATGTTATATGTACGAAACGCTTCTTAAAGTCTAACCTCTTAGATCAGCAAAAAATCCAACATATAAACATAAATAAATATATCTGGAGTTACATGATATTATAAGTTTTGAAAATAAAACAAGAGTGAGAAATATTATTAAACTTTAAACTGCCATATCACGCAAGTGACGGATGAGCATTGGATCGTTTTTGTTTAACTACGTCTAATTGTTCATTAAGAGGGAGCATGCCAAAAAAGTTTTGACGTTGGCTCCGCCCACATTTGTGAGACAAATATATGCCTGAAGTTTGCGTGACAGGCGACAGGAGATGTTGAATTTTGCGCATTAAGGGTACCAAATTCGTTTTAGCGGAATAACTCTAAAACTAAAGGGATTTAAAAAATCCGTAGTGACAGTTCTCGATCATGCATAAATATAATTAATTATGTAATTTTTGTCCTAATAACCTGTAGCATTTCGAAAATGAGAGGTCATTTCATGATTTTTATCTATCGAGGAAACTTTATTGTTTTATGTTTCTGATTAGTGTCTATGCTTGAATATATCGTGTAGTTACTCATACAATATTTTATTTTTAACTTTAAAGTGGATATACCCCTCTAAAATCAAATCGAAGATTAGGAATTTTTCCTCTGCTCCCTCTTAATAATCTCAGTACAGGGTAAAAAGTGTTCAAAAGTTCGTGAAATTACATCTATTTGCCAAGTTTTATTGAAATCGGTACCGGAAATTGCGCGTAACCGGATTCATCCCCTAGATTGTCACCCTTAGAGGTGGAATATTTTCTTCACAAGAGAGTAAGTGCACATGACCAAGCAGACATCTCCCTGTAGTGTACGTTAACACTAGATGACCATCAGTGTGTTTAGGTGTCCAAGTTTTGATTATATCAAATAAAAGTCCAGCATGCGGGAGATTCTGACGAGCTTCAATCTTCAGTATATTAGCAACTCTGAGATAAGAAGTAACATGAGTATGTGGGGATATAGAAAAACAAAAACTGGAGCACGTTTTTTGGACACGTTTCAGTAATTTATGTGATCTAGACGACAGACAGGGTCTATACGACGTAATAGTTGATATTGAATGTCTTAATGAGGTTTGTACCTTCAATGGTTTTATCGAGATGAGATATCGGAAGTGTAAGGCACAAAAAGCAGGAGGATATTGATTGCTCCCTTCAGAGTAGATTCTTACCAATCCACGACGCAGTGTGAAGATCAATCTCCAGTGGAGAATCAGATCTTCGCAACGCCGGCAGCAGGCTGGACGCGTAGCTCAACACCATGCCTAGTCCAACCATGTTTATTAGCACCCCTGACACGACCCATACCTGAAATTACACTGTTTCTTAACACCGAAGTAATTAAGTTCCCTGCTTTACATCTGTCTGTATCTACAAGGTTATTTGAAAAAGACGTTAAGTTATAGGAAATGAAACTATTTTTCCGGATTTAAATAGCGTATATTTGTTTTTTCAAACAAACCAACGTTTCGTGCACTTTACAGGTCGTATGGCCATGGTTGACTTTTATGTGATATTTTAAGTTTTTCTTGTAAGTGCTATCTGTATTTGGTAGTTAGTTTAAACACGCAAACGTGTCCTTCCCGATGACCCCTAATCCCGCTTCTGCGTTTTACATCGGGCTAGTATTTACGCTAACGCTTTCTTTTGCACTGAGTTATCCCCGTATAAGCGATCGATTTCAATGTTTTTATTTAAATCGGACATTCGCCGCCACCGCCACATTATAAACAGGGTTACCATCATCGTTATGAAATTATAAAATTGTTTTTTGTCGCTAACAGGTGTTGCATTTTAGTATAGAGTGTAGGTAGATATTTACATACAGGAATAATATCAATTGATCCTCAAGGGTATAATTGGTCTGTTGTAAATTTCCTTGCGTTTCCGAACTTCAGATCTTTCATGTCAAATTATATTATAATGAATGTTCGTTTGGGCTGGGCGGCATTTGGGAAGCTAAGCCACATCATCAGGTCGTCAATCACACAAAACCTAAATACTAAGGCACTTAACCAGTGCGTTCTAACAGTTATGTCCAACACAGCCGAGATGTGGATATTAACAATAGGCCTCATTCACTAATTCAAGGTCACTCAGCGTGAGACGGAGCGAGCAATACTAATGGCGACCACGTCATGGAAATCGTAGTGCGGGACGCCCTGTAGAAAGATGTACGGACGGCAGCGACTGCTTTAATGATAGTATACTAAAATATAATTAACTAAGTCAAAACCCATTTAACGTACCTCGATTTGTTATCTCATAATAAATCTCTTACCTCATAATAATAAGGTTCTCAGTTTTTTTGTGTGTATGTTACTTGATTACTCCTACATTTATGAACTGATTTCGATGTTTCTTTTTTTGGTGGAAAGGGGGTAGGTATCTTAAGTGTTGGGCCCATTAAAATTTCAATATAATATTCTAAGGGTGGCAAATTAGGGGATTAAACCCGATTTTGTACACTTTCAGTATAACAGATTTAAATTAAACTTCACAACATTAGATGTAATTCCTTTAGGAGACTTGAGGCCGATTTTTTTCAATAAAAAAGTTATAATTTATATAATACATACCTGTCTCTGAAAGGGCGTTGTCAAGTTTTTATCACTCATGTTCATAAACTTTTTACTGAAAATCGTTTTTAACAAATAAATTATTTACAGCAAATGCGTGCGCGCATGTCACATATTGATAATGCACTGGTTTTAACGATTGCAAGCGCTGTGAATATTAAGAATATGTCTTTCAAGAATCTGTTAGCCTAAAACCACTTACCTTTTACTACCTTACTTACTTACTTACTTTTTTAGTACTACCACCTTACCTATATCTATTTATTGAAAAACAAGTGCGCATTTGATCTGCATCTTACCTGGTGGAGCAATGTGAGCATTACTGCATTCCGGTTTGATAGGGGCAGGGTGCTGATGAAGTTACTGGCACATGTGACTTATCAACTTATGTCTCAAGGTGATGGGGGCAATGGCTGTGCCCCTCAGATCTCAGCCATTTAAAGCTCTAATCACACTGGTCGTATAGCTTAGCAGCATGCGTGTTGGGTGTTTTATTGATGATGTTTGTGTAAATAATCTAAGCTAAGCAACTTTTTTAAGTCGTGGGCCTAGTGGTAAGTGACACGTCTGTCCATAATAGTTGCAGTACCACTTAGAGCTTTAATTCGCAAAGATCTGAAGTGCACCGCCGCTGTGCCCGTCACAATGAGACATAAGTTGAAAAGTCCCACGTGCCTGTAATTTCACCAGCACCCTTCAAAATTTAGAACGTAGTAATGCTCACATTACGGCTTGGCGGCAGAAATAGGTAAAGTACCAGTACTTCCCTGGACGAACTCTTTCACCAGGATTTCTGATGCAACTAAGGCTGCTGCTGAGCGCGTCGATTGGTGGCCTGAGGAAATTACTGAAAGCCTGTGAGAGTCAGACACTTGTACATGGTTTGAGATTTAAGCCGTTATTTAACCGTCACACAAAAAGGGAGACACCACAGACATTACTAACTATAGACCTATCACTTTGATTCCAGTGTTTTCAAAAATATTTGAAAAGGTCATGTGCAACCAGCTATTATCCTACTGTAAACGATTCAAAATTATACAAGATAATCAGCATGGGTTTCAGAAAAACAAATCAACAGCACATGCAGCGTTTCACATAGTTGACGAGATTTTACAAAATGTAAATAAAAAACTGTACACGACGGGGCTATTTTTGGACTTGTCTAAGGCTTTTGATTTCGTTTCACACGACCTATTATTGACTAAATTAGAGCATAACGGAGTTCAAGGACCGGTACTAAGCTGGCTAAAATCCTACCTAACAAATAGGTTACAGTGTGTAGAAATAACCCATCTAAATACAAAGAATTGTTCCGAAAATACAAATCTGACTTTAAAAGTAATCATTACGGAATTCCCCAAGGTAGTATATTTGGTCCTCTGCTATTCCTATTATATATTAATAATGTATGTGATAGCACGGAACACGAAACAATTCTTTTTGCGGATGACATTTCAATCAACTCCAATAAAATCAACATTGGGAGAGCATAAAAACGAATTAAGGAAAACATTGACATCACTAATGGAATACCTAAAAAACATAATCTTCAAATTAATTTAACTAAGACTAATATAATGAATTTTAACAACTTACGGACACAAACAGTTGACATGGATTATAACGGACAAATTTTGCGAAACAATACCAATGTGACATTTCTAGGATTAATTGTAGACCAAAAGATGAATTGGAAGGATCATATGGACAAAGTGTGTACTAAAATAAATAGGTTTGCGTTTGCTCTCTACAAATTGTCAAAAGTGGCGAATAAATGCACGCCTTTGACAGCCTATTTTGCGTATGTTGAATCTGTACTCAGATACGGTATAATATGGGGCAACGGCACAGACTTGGCGAAAGTTTTTATTGATCAAAAGCGATGTACACGGACCATATGCAAGCGCCGTATCTTTCATGTCGTCCGCACTACAAAACGTTAAGAGCAATGCCCCTCCCATGCCTGTACATACTCAAAGTTGGTATATTTGTGAGAAGAAATCTATCAAAATTCATAATAGCGAAGGACGTAACTGCCAGAAGCTTATGGAACCCCAATAAAGTGATTCGAGGTACAACACCCAAAACAAAACTTTACCAAAATAACTCGTACGTTATGTGTGGAAATTTTTTTAAACATATACCAGATCGCTTAAAGCTTCTTCCATTAACTAGTTTCAAAAAGGTATTGCGTAGGTGGCTCTTTGATCATTTGTTCTACTCAGTTGACGAATTCATGAAATATAAGGACCAATTATTTGATGCATACATTTTTCTTTACAATTATTATTATTTACTTTAAATTATGACGTACACGATTATGACATCTCGTATTAAATCAATGAACTTTAATTTATCAAGTAGGAGTATCGTTGAAGCGCGTAACAGTGTAAATATCTCGGAAAACTTATATACAATGGTCTGAATAGGGTGCTCAAAATGAATAGATAAATATATACATATACACACAAGGAGTGACCTAGAGTAGTGAAAACCACAGAATTATAGATACAGTAGAAGTGCTTAAGTTGCGTGCCACCATGCCAATGGTACGCGAAGATGTGTCGGCCATTTTCGCTTTGTACGTTACGGTCATGTCAATTATCTCGCGAGAAACCTCGAAAATAGAAAAATGCCTCATTTTGCTACTGTCGTATGTCGTATGTTTGTATTGTCGCACTTGTAATATTATATTATTATATGTATATTCATATCGTCGTTACGTCTTATGTCATTTAATTTTAATATACTTTTAAGTTTCTGTTTATCGTAATATTTTTTTTTGTTACAAGAAACGGAAGTAAACCTGCAATAATGGTCGCTTCTTTTTTGGAGAAACTAAGTAAACATCTCGAATTCGTCGTCGTTCAGCTGTTTACCTCGAAGGGTGGCTGTTCACGCATGAAGATTCACTTTTATAAATAGCGCCTTTACTATTAACTTTAACTTAGGAGCAATTACTTTAATGGTTGATTTTGCTATTTCTTCCGTTCAAGGCGTTTTTTACTCTCAATATACTTTGAGTAGTGTCGTAGTGAGAACCTATTTTTATTATCTACAGCGTCAAGGCCTGTATAGTGGCGAACTGGTGATATTTCGTTAAAACTTAGCAAATAGACGTAATTCCACGTATTTTTGAGGTCGGTTTTTTAGTACTCTGTACTGAGATTATAAAATAATCAAAACAAGCGTTATGCTTCCACATTTTCATGGCGAACGTCTATGGAGTTAAATTCGATGCCAGCAAACTTATTCTCTGAACGATATAATTTGGGCTTTTTCAAGACGTGAATGAATAGGCATTATTTAGATGTGCATGCTCCATAGTCGACCTTGTCGCCACTTACCATCATGTGAGATTAAAGTCAAACGCGCACTTATAGGTACCTACAGTAATTGAAAGTAGTGAGGATACTTATGTAAGACCGGGTACAAAAGGGGTCAAAAGTAACAAACGCTGTGCAGAATTATCCAATGGCCGAAATTATGTGCGCGATCGTTGAATGGTCAGCTTGCAAACGCTCTCCCGGGCCTGCGCTCAATCGCCGTGCCCACGTCGCATTGTTAGGTTAGTAAGAGGAGCCTACGTGATTTTACGCCCGAAAATAGTTTTATTTTTATTTTAATTGATCTACTATTCACGTAGTGTTAAGATGACGATATCAACTTAACTATTTGTCTAGTCATTTGTAGTTAAATATTTGTCTGTATGTGTCATTCAGTTTTAAGGTACTGGCATTTGTAGAGACCAAAAAGTGGTTGGGTACAAAAGTAACATAACACGACAAAACTGAGGCATATAACGAACGTGCACCAAAGATGACATATATTACGTTTACGTATAGAAACAAGAATCTCATTAATGCCTAAAGAGTAAACTATTATTGGAAAAGAAGAAGTTATTACTTGTTTTTTTGTTATTCTTGAGAAGAAATATTTTATGTTGCGTTTTTTATTATCTCCTAAGTGTCTAATAAAAAATTTAATGTCTAATAAATAATTTTGTGTTTCTTTTTCATTGTACATAATGATATTGAGCTGGACGTTAATAGCACTACTTTCGCCCAGTACCATGTTACTTTCCTGAGGGTCAGGAAGAAAGTTACAATTGTCATTAGTTTTTTGTAGCATTGTAATTGTTGGAAACCATGATCTACTAAATAAAATTATAATATACATTTGTAGAAGATAGACCAAAACTTGTCAAGGGTTATATTTATTTTATCGCAGATATTATTAATAGCCAGAAATCAAAGAAAAAGTACAAAGTGTTACTTTGGTACCCGGTCTCCCTTATTTAGGTAAATTCAACACCAGTTTCGCCTGGTCTCTCTTATATTGGACAAACGAAGCGAAGTATTTGTACCCGCGTCAAAGAACATATAGCTGATGTCAAACACCGTCGCGTAAACAAGTCTGCAGTCTGCGAGCATATCATGGATAAAGCTACACATTCAATGAAGTTTGACAAATCCGTCAGGTCCGTGCAAAAGAAGTCCGTTATCTATCCAGGATGCTGCGAGAGGCCATTGAAATTAAAAAACATCCTAATTTCAACATGGAAGATGGTTTCTCCGTACCACCAGTTTGGGATTCTATATTTCTTATATTCTATATATATAGATGAAAAATCCCAAACAGACATAAGACTGAAGTACTAATCAATATGTTTTAATTTATCCTATTTTCTATTATTAATTAATAATAAATTTAATTTAATAAAAATTCATTCAATAAAATAATTTGGAAAACATAATGTAGCGTAAATTGGAATGTTTTCTTGTGAATTTAACAATAAGGTATTTAATTAATAACTTTTGTAACTTAATGAAAACTGTGGTTTGCATTAATATTAGACGTAACTGGTTGACTGTACCACCTCAGTCAACCGTGACCATGGGACATTTGTTTGAAAAAACATATATACGCGATTTAATTCCGGAAAAATAGTTTCATTTCCTATAAATTCAACATATTATTATGTTAAATATCAATTTCTATATAAATTGTATTTTGAAAAATAACTAAGTTATGGAAGTGAACTATGATTTTATGATTGCAAGCTCGGGCTACTCCTGTGTGTACAAACGCATTATTTATTAATTTATTTTATGTATATATTGTAACTAGGTCTTATCCAGTGGCACATATGCCTTTGAGTGCCAAAGACCCCATATCAGGAAATCGTAAACACCGCAGTAAACACCGCAATGAACACTACCAACTTAATTTTTGGACTTGTTGTGTTTTTATTTTGTTTTTTATTTCTTTTTTTCACAAAATTCATTTTTGCGTTAATTTTTTTCAACGTTTGTCTTTTGTGTGTTTATTTTTTATTTCACAAAATTTCGGGGAGCATAATATTAGTAAATAAATATAGTTGTTTACAAAAATAACAGAAAATGACCATAAAATAAAGTTGACACGATGTTTATTGGATTGACATCGAGAAAAAATGTTGTTTAGTCTAAATTATCAGACTAAACAGCATTTCTGCAGCTTATGCAAATCCGCACAGCAATCAGGAGATAAAACTTTAGATCGGTCTGTAATTTTGTTTCAACTCTTGTTAATATTCATTTTCTTGTTGCAAAGGGGTCAGCTTGAATTACATACCTGTAAATTAACGTTATTAAACAACATTGAGATGTAATATTAGAGTCTATCAACATCGCAAAATACATAAATTCGTTAGGGCAAATTTTACACAACATTTTAGCGATGTTCTTTGTTGTTCATTGTTCTGAAACATGTTATAGTTACAAAATAAGATTAAATCCATATTGTGTTCGTAACAATTACCTTATGGGCTAGTATCATATTATTATTATTTTCGATTTTCGATTATTTAAATGGGAGAGGCGTTTTTTTTTTTTTTTTTTTTTATACATGACAGGCAAATGACTCCACTCCACCTGATGTTAAGTGGAAAGTGGTATCCAAACGCGAAGGAACCTAGTTTTGCCTGGCAATGGCACAGTCGACTAGAACCGTATTTTTTTTATAATATCAAGTGACAGGACGAGTCGTGCGCCTGGTGGTAAACGACACGCCTGTCCGTAACAGTTGCAGTGCCATTCGGAGCTTTTAAATCGGAAAGATCTCATGGACACTGCCACTGCGCATGTCAATCTGGGACTTAAGTTGACAAGTCTCATGTGCCTGTAATTTCACCAGCACCCTTACCCTTCCAAAAATAATAATTTAAAGTAAAAAAAGTCTCGGCCTAATTAAACTACTTGCATGTCGCTTCTAGTTTTGCCTGTTCTACGTATCTTTATTAATTACGCATAGAAACATTCATGTTAGCGATGGAACGAACTAACTCACATTTCAATAAACAATTACCCACTTAATGTAGAATAATTTTTATACTTAATGTTTATTGTTCGATATTTCAACAGTACTCATATTTTGTTCTTTTTTCTCACGTTAAGTGAATGGAAATTGTTAGTGAGAAATAAATCTTTAAACCTAAACAGTGGCAGTACTTGCCTGGACAAACTCTTTCACAAGGACCTCTACTGGTACTAAACAATATGTGCTGTATGGACCAAGACGGCCTCCTACATTTGCGTTGGAAGCTATACGCCACAGAAGTCCAACCCCCTGATAAAGACAATAATAATCGGGGGGTTGGACTTTTTAGTTCCTGTCCCATTGATATTATCTTTTTCGGTATCTCTTTTAAATCACCTCTACCAAAGTCGTAACGATAAATTTTGATTATTGTTTTTTAATACAGTTGCTCAAAACGTGGTATTTTTCGTACTACAAATCGTGCCGAAAGTTGGAATTTTCGCACTAGTGCTTTTTACTTTTCCATATTTTTTTTAAATTTACAGTTGTTTCAAATCTTAAGTACAGAACTAAAGAAGTTGTATATTTATTTAATATTTATGTGCTTTGTGACGTACATAAGTCATTCGTCATTAAAACTTATATTTATTTACAAATACTATATAATGAACGTATGGAGTGGAGGTCCACAGTCTCTGCCTACCCCTGAATGGGTGACAGGCGAGATTTTTATGTATTATTTGTTCTGTGTATTACAGATAAATTGTATCTCACTACCGTGCACGGGTTCCTAAAGAAGTTTAAACAAAAGTACCAGGACTTCATAATAAGAAAAGTAGTTACAGTCCGATATTACAGAAAATAAACAAAAACAGCACGTTAGAACTAGATTTCTATAGACTTTTAACTAATGGTTGCAGTGGTTGTATTTCATTATTTTAATTTACTAGCAGAAAATGAGTTTTGTTTAAATACTGTTTTATTTTACTTTCAATGTAGTTTTTTCGCAAATGTATTAATAAACGTCGTTTGATACACGTGCGGATTTGTCATTTTCACTTGTCTCGCGTCTTGACCCTCGCCTCTGGCTCGGGCCAAGAAGCCTCGAGACTCGTGAATAATGACTAACTTTCCGCACTTATATCAAAAATAACTATTAATTTTTGTTATAGACGGTATTTTCTCAGGTTCAAGAACCGGCGAACAATACGTGCCATATCGAGCCACACTGCTATCTGCAATTGTCCTGGAAGCAACACAAAGGCACTGATATCCAATTGCCTCAAGTTATATGTTTAAAGGCCGTCAAATCTTGGTTTAAGAATGAGACTTATAACGATAAGTAATAATTAATTGTTTTATTTATCGAGTCTTCTTCAATGTTAGGTTTTCGCGATTGTTACATATAGGAAATTAAACTATTTTTCCGGATTTAAATCGCGTATATTTTTGTTTTTTCAAACAAACCGACGTTTCGGGTCCTTTACAGGTCCCATGGTCACGGTTGACTATATAATACAGGTCATGTCATTGTTTGAAAAACAAATATACGCGATTTAACTCTAGTTTTATACTGTATACTTTGTATAGGAACTTGCCATTGTTTTTATCGATTATTACTTTCACAGTGGTTATTCAATTTAGTGTGATGAGCATATCACTGCAATAGACAAGAACGCTAACTCCTTTATCTATGTCATACGCAGATCTTGCCAAACACAGATAGTGGAAGTCTTCCACAAAATCTACTAGAACTATCTAACTACCGGACGATGTTGTTTTTGCTGTCTCTGTTAATACCTTCAGGAATAAGTTTGAAAACTAGCTACGAAAGAATGAATCAGTGCGAAAAAAGTCGACTGAACAAAGGCTATTACTTTCAACACTGTATGATGTAGACATATTAGCGAAAGCTGCTCGTCTAAAATCAAATAATGTTTGCAACCCTATCTGTCCTTTATTGTCGTTGTCTCCACTACCATGTTTCTTGCAAATAAATCATTTCGTTTGAAATGGTTTCATTTGAAATTATCGGATTCTCTCTTATTAATGAACATTAAGTGTATAAATGACAAAGCCTCAATTACTTCTTAGAATCATTTAGATTTACCTCAAAGGAACCCTATAGCTAATAGATTGTTTTCCTAAATCTGTTTTATCGCTAATCTAAATTTACCGTCCAGAACACTAAGCGATGGGCAACTCGGGTAGTCAAAACTAGCTCATACCTTCACCTCTGTCTCAGAAAGCATGATAACTTTAAAAGCTTCATCTCCTTTTTCAAACTTTTCATCATCTTTAAACCTTCCATAATTAAAATAATCCTCAATCTCCTGTAACGTCCTGTCTTTGGTCTCTGGCATTAAAAAGTACAATATCGAGAGTACCACCGCCATAGTACCTCCAAACACTGCAAACGTTCCATATACCTTAACATTAACCAGTAGAAAGGGAGTCACGTGTAGTGCCAAGTACAAATCGCACGACAAAACGATCCCACTAATCCCACCAATTTGTTTGAAAACTATTCTGCCAAATCATTACTGTGACAACTGCGCTCCGATTGGCTAGCCCGAATTCAGAACAATTAACGGGCGTCGTCGACCAATTACTTACTTAATTACCGATGAAATGTGATTCCGTTTGTTTTGTAATTAGATGTTTTGCTGTTTTTCCCACACCACCGAATAGAACAAGCACGGCATTGTTAGAGATATTATCTTTATTACAATCTGAAGATTTTGAATATACGGAGAAGTACACACAGGTCAGTTGTTGGCGATGTACTATTTCAGCTTTCTAATTTGTGCGAGTTCAATGCAATCTGTAGTTGATATTTAAAAGCGATATAGGACCCATTTCCGTGATGAGTTGCCAGGGATGGATGGCCCTTATTTCGTCTTTATGTCTGTTTGTATACTCGATTGCCAATGTTAAACTAAACGTAAATGTAAATTTATTGTTTATTTTCGAGGCGAAGTATTAGAACCGAGCCTAGACTTTAGGAGATGATGTGTGAGGAGCCGCCCTTCGCGTTATAAGAACAGGCGGAGATAATTTGACACAGATCCAACGTAGACAAGC
>NW_020656034.1:0-846 GCF_003589595.1 Hyposmocoma kahamanoa
GGAGGCCGCACTGTCCTGCCGAAACGAGTACAATAATAACTATTAGAACTAACGGTATTATCAGCTGATTGCCGAGACGACCCATTGGCGCCGACAGGTACACTGGAGGCAATGTCGTCATAATGACAGTACATCGATGACTCACAGGGGCTATTATCAATTATCAAATGCTTTCTGTTACGTCTTAAGGTACTTCCAGTGTTATTAATGGTAACAAAATAAGACCGGGGATTCTTGACACCTATGACCTCGCCTGGAACCCTTATTGTCCATTCTAACTCTAACTTTCTGTCCTTTAGATAAAGGCTTTAAATTTCTCGAACTTTTATCATAGTAATGTTTTTGTTGTTGCTGACGAATTTTTAATTTATAACAAGTATTTTGTTTTACATTGGGTGATAACAAAGTAGGTGTGCATGGAAGTATACTACGTAATTTCCTATTGTATAACAATTCTGCCGGTGAAGCTATCTCATTACTTATTGGAGTATTCAAATATTCTAACATTGCTAAATCAAAATCCGTCCAGTTGCATACCGTGCCAGACGCTATACCAAATACAAAGACACGACGCAAGCACATAGAAACATTCGTGAGGTCCGTTGGTATGTTCCGTGGCTTAGTTGGTATAGCGTCTGGCACGGTTTGCAAGAAGACGTCGGTTGGAATCCGACGGGATCGAAGAAATTTTTTCTGAGTGTTCTATCTTTGTATTAATAATTCATCTGGATTTTTTAAATAAAACCTAAACACACCTAAATAATACCTACTCACTCTCACCTTGGAAAGATCCAAGTAGTAACGTTCAGGGAACAAGTCTGCAGGCAGGGAATTCCACTCCATAGC
>NW_020656034.1:856-6669 GCF_003589595.1 Hyposmocoma kahamanoa
TATAGACGGGGGACTAGTCCTCTGATGATTGAAAGGGGACGGCGGAATTAAATCGTGCAATTCCATCGCACACTCTCCGTGATATATCCTGTAGAATACCGATAAGTAGGCAGTTACGGCGGTGTTCAAGGCTCTGCAGCTTCGCCTCTAATAATTGCGAGTCATCTATAAGCCTCGTGGCACGCTTGTCAATTTAATCCAAGGTGGCCAGTTGGTATGAAGCAGAGCCATCTCAAAGGTAGCAGCAGTACTCCATGCACGACCTGACTTGTGCTTGGTATAGCTGAAGTATCTGTCCCATTGTAAAGTAACGCCTCACCCTGCAAAATTTGCTAAGCTTGCTTATTGCATTTTTGGCCAAGAACTCAAAGTATCTGCTGAAGTTCAAATAGGACGACAGGTACAATATATCATGAAAAGTCGGAGTCAGCTCAAAGGCACTCCGTTTTGTGGAGAATAGACACGTCTGCGTTTTGGTAGCATTCAATTTGGCAAGATTGGCATCGCCCCAATTGGGGACTGCCTTGAGACTACATTGAACGGATAACCATGGACTCTCGACAAGACAGGATTTCCTCTCCACTGACCCTTGCATTGGTCAAATACCTATCTACAACTGTACTGTCATCAGTATACGCAAAGGTACCTGAAATTAACATATTGATATGCAGCAGAATGAGAGTTACAGACAGTATGGAATTTTCTAAGTTCAGTCCAATGGAACGTTCGCTCAAGAAATCCGAGATCCAATTACAAAGGTCAGTCCCATATCTTTCTTCTTATCTTCATAAGTTTTGTTTATAGTGCCCCTCCCTATCAACCTTTTGGTTACACTGAAAAAAATCCAGTCAATCAAATACGGAATTTTGCTTCATTGAAAAAAAAATGAACAAATCAATCAAAAACTTAACTAAACAGATTAATCACCATTTGTCGTGATCATAAAGTCAAAATGATTGAATATCTAATAATTCCATAATATTTCATACAACAATTACGGTTATAACTCAAAATAAGAAAATGATTATGGTCAGTTTTGATCAAGTTAAATGATCAATTCTATAATATAACTTTATTCCATTATAAATAAAGTTAAACATTGTAATAAAGAATTTTATATGATTTAAACGTCATATTTTGTTTGTTGACATAAAGCCATTATTTAAATTAACTCACAAATCAACAACTTTCTGAGCTTGATAATTGTGATTTGCGAATCCGAACGCACTCTTGTTTTTACTGATCATATTATGTGATTGATTGGCTATTTTCGCCGGTCGCGGGCGCTGCAGAATGCGTAGAAACTTGTCAGTTTTATTTTATTTCAGTGTTCGGCCGACTGACATGCGGTGTTTTCTTTTTTTCGAAATTTTTCCTAACTTTTTTAGTCCACTTCTCCTTTGTGTATGTCCTATGTAAATCTCATAAGAGTAACAATTTGTTTGTGTAATAGTTTGTGTATGCTTGTATTGTCTCTTGTAGATTCTCCTCTCAGCGAAGTCTATTACTGAAATTCACCGGTCAAATAGCAAGCAATAAACGCGTCATAGCGGAATCATTGATTGTATCAGTGGAACATTTAAGAAAAAGAAGGAAGTGTTTAAAAGTGCAGTTTCATGTTAATTTTCAAGATATTTATGTCTGTGATATTTATATCATGGAGGAAGTCTGTGATCTTCTTGGGGCTTGGAGACTGCCAGGACTTCGAAGCATTTTTATTAGTAAATGTACCTTTATATCTACATTTACAGTGAATATTTATTCCTTACGTACTATTACCTATTTTGACATCAATACAATCGTCAATATTTTGCAGAAAACGAAATAAACCTGCAAGTACTTAGTACTCTTTCAAATAAGGACGTCAAAGAATTGATTCCTCTAGTAGAGCCTAGATAATTATTTCTGAGGTCATGGAAAACATGGAAGTTGGATTTTATACATAATTACAATGTTTCTTTAAGTGTAAGTATTAAATAAAAATAAATTATGTGCCTACAGATCAGTACAACGTAGGACAACAAATTTCCCATTCTTGGTCTTCATTAGGCCACTATGTAATCGTCATTCTTTGTCATGTAAAGCATTATTATGACCAAGTAGTTCAGTGTATGGTTTTTATTCAGTAGTGGCTTCATATAGGCTGTAGCCTTAGCTGTACCTTTGTCTTCACTTATCTGTGCTGCTTTATTTTAATACCTTAAATGAGAGGTAAAATAGACAGCTGTTATATTTTCTGATTTCTATTTCAATATATTGACATTCAAGGCTTAGAGATAGAACCAGAAACTGAGTTAATTATAGTGGCAGAGGTAGAGCAATCTCAACCTATATTAGTACTCCAACCGGATTCCGCTACAACCCCTTTATGCTCGAACTTCAATCCAGGTACTAACTATTCCGTCGAAAATAATGTAAGTAATAATAATTAGGTATGTAATTATAAATAATTTATTCTATAAAAACTGATAGCTCAGTTAATTGAATACATATTATTGTGTTCTAAGAGTGAGGCTTCAGGTTCCTACCTCGGGCATTTACCAATTACTTTCCCTGTGAACTTATCAATGGAGAAATTAGTAATTATAATTTCAGTAAAGGAAAATATTGTAAAGAAAATTATATACTACTTACTATGAACGTAATTCTAAGTGATAAATCATCAATTAAGGTAGACATTGTGGTTACCTATCAGTAGTCCGAAATGACATTTTCTAGAAATAACGTTCGCTCGAATTTTCATAATCTCGAAAGTAGCTTTGAGAGGTAAATGTTTTTTCTTTTAAACATAACTTAACCTAACCTAACCGAACCTAATCGTGTCTTTGCGATAAACATCCAACATACCCTGAAAGAACAACGGTTTCATGTGTATCGAAAATTCGAACGAACGTTACTTCGGAAAAAAATCGAGTTTGTGATAGGTTACCAGACCTTGTGCCCCAATAATGCAGAGGCACAAGCGCCCTGCTCCCCAAGTGAGACCAGCGGGCTTTGGACAGGGACTCCGGAGCCTGCGTTGCACGGCCTCACTCGTCTGGGGGGCGGGTCGGAGGATAACCGACTCGCCCCTCCGTTGGCGCGGGAGCCCTGGCGTAAGCTAGAGCGGCCGGACGGCGTCGTGGTGAATGTTCACCGATCCCAAGGCGCCGACCCAACCGGCGAGAGGGAAACCCGGGGGGGTTTTAGTGAGGTAGGCCCTCCAGTCTGGAGGGAGAGTCCCCACATAACCCCTGAGTCTCCCTGGGCTCAGGGAGATTAAGATTTCCCCCCGTCAAAAAAAAGGGGGCACAAGCCTGCCTAATGTGCAGTTATTATTTAATTTTTTTTCCAGGATTTACTGCAATTATTAAAAGAAAATTTTGAGACACCGGGATTGTTAAAATTTGTAGGTAAATCATTACGTAATGACAATGCTAGAAATCTTTGGCTTCAATCATTTGTAAAAAATTGTTATAGGAAAATAAAAATTTGCCTATTACAAAAAATAAATATCTCAAGTGTCTCAAATTTTTTGTCGTGTGCGGCCTACTGTGACTTGGAGTGGGCCGAAGAAATCCAGCCCGGTGTATGTGAACGGGCGTTGATGGTGAGCGAGGCGGCTGGGCGGATGGTTTCCAGTCGAGGGTTATGGAGGCGTGGCTCTCATGATGCGGCACACTCGGCAACGTTTCAGTTCGCTTCGCACAGCGTTGCGTAGTCGTAGGAGCCAGTAGTGCTGTCGTACCTCGCTGGTGGTGATGCCGAAGCCTCCGTGGTGCGTCTGTTTGTGTATCCAGGCGATATACAGTCGCACCCACGGGTGGTCTCCATCAAGCACGGCTGGTGACCGTTGTTGCTCAGTGATATCACCCGCGGCCGCTATACGCGATCGTAGTCGTATTGTGCCTTCGCCGTCGAGTAGCGTTGATAATTTCATAAGGCGGCTAGAGGGGGGAAAGGGGGTCCCCCTCATGAGGGCGTTGATTCCCTCGGTGAACGCCTCTTCCTGTTGTGTTCGTATCCACAGCGACTCGGCGTGGCGTAGATATGATGCGTCGATCGTTTTAAATTTGTGTAAAACTTGCTTTCCACGCGCAGCCTCGGAAGTATTCGTCTTCTTGCTTTCTGTATCATTTTTTCGCCAAGTAGGGTCGGCGTCGGCATTTTTCCTCGTTCTCTTCCTTAAAGCGACGCATCGTTGTGTGCGCGTCCGCAGCCTGTCTATGAACTGTAGTACGCGCGCTGTGGTCCGCATGAGGCGTATCCAACTTGAGAAACGAGTTACTTCGGGTAGAGCTTCCTTCAGTCGCGCGCCGACGCCTGTGGTGAGGTGGACCCGTTCTTCATCCGTGACATTGACGTCCGTGACTTCCTCTTGAGGCCAATTTTCTTCCGACATATATAGAAAGTCCGGCCCCCTGTACCATCGATGATTAGAGTCGAAGTCGTGTGGCACGTCGCGGGTGGCGTCGTCTGCGATGTTCATTTTGGTGGGTATCCATCTCCATTCTTTCGTTTTAGTGTGTTCAGCGATCTCCGCCACTCTATGTGCTACGAACGGTCTATAAACTCGCGGTCCGTTGCGTATCCAGGTCAGTACCGTGCGGGAATCTGTCCAGTAGTAGCGGCTTGTCGGTTTAAATTGATGCTCGTCGACGACGGTCTGTGTAAGACGGCAACCCAGCACGGCAGCTTGCAGCTCTAGTCGTGGTATGGAGATCACCTTCAACGGAGCTACTTTCCCCTTGCCGATGATGAGTGAGACGTGTATGTTGCCATCTTCGTCTTCTACACGCCAATAGGTGACGGCCGCGTATGCCGTTGAACTTGCGTCCATGAATGTGTGTAACTGGATGCCGCGCGCGTGACTAAGTTTCATATAGCAGCGCGGTACTTTTATCTTGGCGAGTCGTCGTACATCTTCCAGCCATCTGCTCCAGGCGTCCGCCTCGGGCGCTTCTAACGGGGTGTCCCAATCGATGACTGAGCGCCACGTGTCTTGTATGATGCGCTTCGCTTGTATGGTGACTGGAGTGGCGATGCCCAATGGATCAAATATGGACATCGTAGTGCGTAGCGCCTCCCTTTTAGTTGGTGTTCTTGCCCCGTTGTATACTTCCGCCGGTGTCTTGTGAGTGTTGATGTTGAAAGACAGGGTGTCTTCCTCTGGTTGCCACACCATGCCCAGTATTTTCGTGCTGTCCAGTTGTAGTATGTCGCCTTTCGACCCCGGTGATAGCGTGCTTAGTACTCGGCGCGAGTTAGATGCCCAACGTTGCAGGAAGTAGTTCGCGCGGCTGTGTATGTACGCAACTTGTGTGGATATGCGTACGGCCGCTCCTTCGTCGTCAAAACTCGCTAGGTAGTCGTCGACGTAATGGTTGTCGATGATTGCCGCTGTCGCCTCGGGGTAGTGAGAACGAAAGTGTTCCGCGTTCTTGTCCTTTACGTAGATAGCAGTACAGGGAGATGATGTGGCGCCGAATATGACACTCTTCATACGGTACTCGGTCGGTTGGCGATCTCGGTCGTCTCCTCTCCACAGGAAGCGCTGCATGTCTCTATCTTCGTCTCGTATGGTCACTCGAAGAAACATGTCTCTGATATCGGCTGCTACCGCTACTGGTCGCTGACGGAACTTCATCAGCACGCCGGGCAGGGATTGTATTAAGTCCGGGCCTGGTAGTAGCATGTCGTTCAGGCTGACTCCTTTGGCTTTGGCAGCGGCGTCGTGGACCAATCTGAGCTTCTCTGGCTTCTGTGGATTGATGACGGCGAAATGAAGTAAATACCAAGTCTTCGGGTTCTTATGGGGTGGCGCTATTTCTGCG
>NW_020656034.1:6769-7776 GCF_003589595.1 Hyposmocoma kahamanoa
TCGTAGCTGTCAGGTGGACGAACGTGCTCGTTACGCCATAGAAGACCGGTTTCAAAGCCTCCCGCCGGTAAACGGCGGGTTTTATCTTCTAGTTGTTGCAGTGCTCGTCGCTCGTCGTCGTTGTGGCTGCGTCTCGGTATGACAGCCAATGACTCGAGGCTGAAGTGTTCCCTCATCATCTGCTCCATGGACTCTTCATCATCAGGGGCGACAGCGTGGAGTACTTTGTGGGTGTTGACTCTTTCATTCGATCTCTTAGTGCCATGTAGAACCCAACCTAAATCGGTGAGTGTTGCGATCGGTTGGTGTCGGTCCCCTCGTCGTTCACCTTGTGCAGGTGCTGACCGGGCACGGCTGCTTCGGTCACTACCTGCACAAGGTGGCGAGGAGGGAACCGTCCCCGTCGTGCCACGAGTGCGGCGCTGCGGATGACACCGCGCAGCACACCCTAGAGGTGTGTAGCCGGTGGGATGAGCAGCGCCGCACTCTGACGGGGACTGTAGGGCAGGACCTCTCGCTGCCGAGCGTGGTTGCCGCCATGCTCGAAAGCGAGGAGTCCTGGGAGGCGGTGGCCTCCTTTTGCGCAGAGGTTATGTCGCAAAAGGAGGCCGCGGAGCGGGTGCGCGAGGACGCGGCGGACGCGCACCCGCTCCGGCGCAGACGTACGGGGAGAAGGCGAAGGCAGTTCGCTGCTCGCCTGATCCCCTAGTGAGACCAGCGGGCTCTGGACAGGGACTCCGGAGCCTGCATTGCACGGCCTCACTCGTCTGGGGGGCGGGTCGGAGGACAACCGACTCGCCCCTCCGTTGGCGCGGGAGCCCTGGCGCAAGCTAGGGCGGCCGGGCGGCGTCGTGGTGAATGTTCACCGATCCCACGGCGCCGACTCAACCGGCGAGAGGGAAACCCGGGGGGGTTTTAGTGGGGTAGGCCCTCCAGTCTGGAGGGAGAGTCCCCACATAACCCCTGAGTCTCCCTGGGCTCAGGGGTATCCATAAAGATTTCCCCCT
>NW_020656034.1:7876-12899 GCF_003589595.1 Hyposmocoma kahamanoa
AAAAAAAAAAAAAAAAAAAAAAAAAAACGGTCCCCTCGTCGCACGGCATGTGTGAGTAAAAGATGCCAGTTGTCTTGACCCAGCAGTATCGTAGGTGATCCCTCTTCGTAGATGAGATGCTCTTCTAAGTCGTGCAGGTGGGGGCAAGCTCGTATGACGTTACGTGGCACTGCTTGCGGCGATAGCTTCAAGTTGTTCATGGTGCGGGCCGTTATTGTATGCTCATTCGTGTCGCGCCCGCGCAGAGAAATGCGTACTTGTTGCGATTCGCAGGCGTTGATTCGTGTGCCGGCTACACCCTCAATGTAAAAGGGTGCTGGTGTACCCGCTGCGCCGATCCTTCTTGCTATCGCCGCCTCAATCAAGCTGCACGTTGACCCGTCGTCCAGTAGTGCGAGTGTGTTGCACGTACCCTTGGGGCCCCTCACTTGCACAGGGAGTACCTTCAGTAGCGCGGTGGTGTTGCTTCTGTCTTTTGCTGATGCCACAACAAATGATGCAGGAGCTTCTTTCTTCTCCTTTGATGAGGGTGGAGTACCATGCAGCAGTGAGTGATGCATGTACTCGCAACCGTCGATGCCGCACCTCTTGTTTTTACACGTATGGCGAAATTTGCGTGTCCGTAAACAGCGGAAACATAGCCTGTGTTTGCGTGCTATGTCCCACCTGGCGGCTACATCTGCTGTCTTCATTTCGTCGCATTGCGCCGCATGATGACCCGTCTTGTCGCAAATAGGACACGTAGTAACTTGTTCGTGCGCGGCTGGCTTCGCTATTTGAGTGTGGTAGCTCTTCATGGGTCTCCTGCCTGCTGGCTCCCGCCGGTCTTCCACAGGTGTGTTCTCGACGGGCGCGTAGCTCCCACAACGTGCAGCTGTGCGTTGCATGAACTCGGTCAGGGTTACTAGGTCAGGTTGGTATTCTGGCTGTTCCGCAGCAAAGTCATAGTATCGATAGCGCAATGCTGAAGGCAGCTTCTCAACCACGGCGCGCACTATCTCGGCGTTGTGTAGATAATGCGGTCTGTTTAGCGCCTTCAATGTGGCCGTGACGTTGATAATCTTCGATGCGAAGTTGCAGATGTCTCTCGGATGTTCGCCCAGACGTGGAAGGGTGCGTAGCTTACTCAGTTCGGCCAGTGCGAGCGCGTCCGAACGACCGAACCTTGATGTCAGTAAGCTCATTACTTCGTTGGAGGACGTGGCTCCGACGAATAAACATTGAGCTGCTTCCCTAGCGGTGCCTTTCAAGCTCCTCCGGAGCCTCGCCAGGTTCTCTTGTTCTGTGAGCAGTCCTGCAGATTCTTCATAGGCTGTCTTGAACGGCAGCCAGTCGCTTGACGAACCGTTGAATATGGGTAATTCTTGAAGTCTTGCAGTAGTGGGTTGAATCGCTCGTGCCGCAGTAGTGATCGCCGTTGCTAACTTTTCATAACATATGTCGCTCGGCGGCTTATGTTCCAGGTGGCCGTCGTTGTTACGATAGTATTGCGGCTGTTGTCTCTCACTTGTGTGCGTGACGTATGTAGAGGGGGGCGCTCCCCCCGCGTAGTTGGTGGGGTGGCACCCGGTCTCAGCTGTCGCAGGTGCCGCGTACGTGGAGATTTTTTCCTGGCGAATGACGTCGCGCGTCGGCGGCGGCGCCTGTGATTCGGCAGGTCTTCCCTTCAATATATCTTCCTTCGTACGTGTGGCGGCAGTGTAGTCTTCCTGCTCTTCTCTTCTCAACCCAATAGTGCTTGTGCGAATCCACTCCGTTGTGCGTTCCTCGCGGATCGTGGCTTCCTCCGGTTCGTCTTCGTCCGATTCCTCTTGCATTGCCGCGATCTTTGCAGATATTAAATCGATTTTCAGCTTCAATAATTCTTATTGCGCTTCCGCTAGCTGCCTACGACGACTGTTCGAAGAACCGAATCGAAAAGATCGAACAGATTTAGGAGAGTATATTCTCCGTGGTGCTTCACTTGTAGTGGCGCCGGCTTCGGGTCTCTCTACTAGTTGGGAGACTGGCGAGGTGGCAGTCGGCGCGGCGTCGATTTGTCTGATCGTTGCGTCGGTTTCCACAGTTGCACCGGTTGTACGTGTGGCGTACGTGGAGCGCGTGTGTTCTGAAGTTGTAGCGGTCTTTTCGGTCCCCGTGATCGTGTCGGTGCCCGTCGAACAGGTTGGAGCAGTGGACGAGGATTCTTGGGTATTCACGGGGTATGATTTTGCGCTTCTGGTAACTGGCATTGTTCTTTCTTGATGTAATCCGGCTGCTGAAGGACCAGAAAATGTGGGCGAGGATTAAGTAAAAAACGCCTGTTTGTAAATTGAGCTTCTTGATGTTGGTTTTACTTGGATCGCGGTGAGATTTGGAACGCCTTCGGATGGTGCAGTCAGTTTTGGAATGTCGTTCCGCTCCCAACGCTCCGTCTTTTATATCATCGCTGGCCCGCCGCACCGCTCGCATTCTTTTCAAGTGTGCGAGCGGGACGGCACCAATGCAGGAGCGGGACGGGAGAACCCTACAGACTCCAAGCAAGACCCCTCTCACCCTCTCGTTTATTTACCAAAATCTTAAACGAAATTAACAATAATAAATTACAATAATAAATTACAATATTATAAATCATATGGGCGCGAACACGTTTTCGTCCTGAACAACTACATCCCTCCATGCGGCACTGCACACGGTAATAAATACATTTGATATGTATTACCCTGTGCAGTCACAAGCGAGAGTAAGCTCATAAGTCAGTTATTTAATTTGAGAAGACGTTTTCAAAAAAAAGGAGTCCTTGAAATTAAAGAAAAAAAGCCACAAATTTCTGATCAGAGATCTGCAACTGCATCGTCAAGATCAGCCCCACCAATTATTGATACATTGTACAATATAAACAACATTGAAGAGGATCTTGCGTGGCTTGAGAGCAGCTCGGATCCCTGGGATTTAGTGCAATCAAAGTGGAATAGGACTTTACAAAAACGTTTTATGGATTTAAGACAGCCTGAATACTCAATTGAACAATACTTCAAATACTATCCGGCCTTACAAAATCTCAGGGATTTACTTTGGTAGGTAAACTTAACGTTCATCACTTTTTTGTTTTGTGTAGTCAACTCATACATGGATTGAATAATGTTGTAAGCTTTTTTTTTTTTTTTATTGCGACTCGGCAAAATGACTGCACCGCGCCTGATGGAAAGTGCGAATACAGTCCAGAGATGAGAGTAACGGATGGAAAACACAAATATCTTCACTCCGTCACTATCATTTTGCCGGTCTGGCCAAATGCTTCTTCACACTACGTTTGAAGGACCCGATGTTATAGAGGGGAGGGAATACATGCGCCGGGAGTTGGTTCCACAATTTGATGGTTCGGCATAAAAACGAATTGCCAAACTTTTTAGTGCGGGACGGTATTGAACTGACCGTCCAACTGTGGCAACGCAGTCCGGCACAGGTGGTCCGTTGATGGAAAGGAGAGGAAGGGATAAGATTGAATAACTCTTCAGAGCACTCACCGTGGTACAGGCGATAGAATACGCTAAGAGACGCTATATCTCTGCGAAGCTGTAACGACTCCGCATGCTCAGTTACATGAGGATCGTTGACAACACGGAAGGCGTAGCGCTGCAGTCCATCTAGGGCATCGAGCAAGTACTTGGCAGAGCCGTCCCAAAGGTGCGAACAGTACTCCATGCTGCTTAGGACCTGAGCTTTATACAACAGGTATCGCAGCTCTGGAGTAAAAAATCGGTGCACCTTGTTCAGGATGCCAAGCTTGCGCGACGCGGTTACAGATGACGCTCTCGATATAATCTTTGTTGCTCATGTCCTTCCGGATGCTCATTCCCAGTAGGCTGAGCTTGTCCTGCAGCATCAGCATTGTACCCTGAAGATAGGGAAGTGGAAGGAATGGGGATTTTTTGGAGCTGAACGCGCATACCTGGGTTTTCTTGGCGTTGAACTCAACCAAGTTTCGGGAGCCCCACGACGATATATGTTCCAAAACATGGTTGAACCCAGCGACAAGTTTTTCCCGGTTTCTCTCAGGGTCCTCCCGACTGCTTGACGATTGCATATAATAGCAACCGTGCACTGTGCTATCATCTGCATAGCAATGAATGTTGCCTTGAGGCAACAAGTCATTGATATGCAGAAGGAACAGCGTGGGCGACAGCACGGAGCCCTGTGGCACCCCAGCATTAACTGTCACGAGCCGCGAAGTGCCTCCGTCAACAAGGACACGCAATCTTCGCTCGCGCAGAAAGCCGGAGATCCACTCGCAAAGGCGGCCGGGAAGACCATATGCCGGAAGCTTGGAGAGGAGACCACGGTGCCAGACCCGATCAAAGGCCTTAGCAATATCCAGACTTATCGCTAAGGTTTCGCCCTGTTTGTCGATAGCTTCACCCCAGAGATGCATTAGATACGCTAGAACGTCACCCGTTGATCGGTTCGGCCGAAACCCGTACTGTCGATCATTAAGAATGGAGTGACGTTCCAGGTGCCGGATTATCTGGATATTTAGAATCCGCTCCATCACTTTGCAGAGCACTGAAGTGACAGCTATTGGGCGATAGTTTGTCGGATCAGACCGATCTCCTTTCTTGGGGATAGGTTGCACGTTGGCCCTCCAAGCTAGGGGCACGTTACCAGATTGGTATGAGAGGCAGTATAAGCGCGTCAGTACGGGAGACAACTCCGCCGCACACCTTTTAAGGACGATAGGAGGTATCCCATCCGGACCATAGGCCTTCCGCACGTCAAGAGTCTGCAATTCCTTGCGGACATCACATTGTCTGATAACTATATCAGGCATTGTGACTCCGCAGTGGGGAATTGACGGCGGTTGCGCATCTTGGTCGTGAATGCGCGAGTTAGCCCCAAATAGGTCGGCCAATAAATTGGCTTTCTCTTCGGGGCCATAGGCCAAAAATCCATTGGGACACCTCAAAGGCGGCAGCGACGAACGACAAAAATTGGACTGCACGGCTTTGGCCAGGCTCCAGTAGGCACGGCTACCGGTGGGATGGGC
>NW_020656035.1:0-16697 GCF_003589595.1 Hyposmocoma kahamanoa
GAAGCGTGATCTTAATATGCCAGGTATCAAGGATGTGGGGATGGGATCTACTACTTTGGTGGAGAGTGCGAAGGCAGAAACACAGTATACTAAGACAAGTATGGTAACTTCATGCAAAGATCGCAGCGTGGCTTATATGTGTGCCGTGTACGGACGCACACATTCGTATTCATTGTTAGATACGATGCATGGCCAAAAATGCAGCCATGAAACTTGGCATTATTCCAGGGTGAGGCGATACTTCACACCGGGACAGTTGCTTCAGCTGTACCAAGCACAAGTCCAGTCATGTATGGAATATTCCTGCCACCTGACGTATGGTTCTGGTAAATACCAACTGGCCACACTGGATTTACTAGAAAATCGTGCCAAAAGGCTTGCAGAGCCTTGAATACAGCCGCAAAGTTGCCTGCTTATCGGTGTTCTACAGGATATATCACGGAGAGTGTGCGATGCGAATTATATGAATTGATTTCGCCTTCCCCTTTGCATCATCGTTCCACGCCTGTATTGTGGATATTCCAAAGATTCGCACGAAGCCTTCTAGTTTCCACAATTTATATAACGAACGGCAAAGGTGTGGAATTCCCTGTCTGCAGACTTGTTCCCCGAACGCTATAACTTGGACCTTTTCAAGGTTATAGTGAATAGGCACTATTTAAGTTTGCATATTACATCTTCGACCTCATCGTCGCTTTCCATCAGGTGAGAAGGAGTTCAAATGCACACCTATTTACCATTACCTTATATTTAATATTCATATAAGCTAACAGCTATTACAATTCTTGCGGGTTATTTTGTGTCATAGCTTCGTTATACTCGTCCGTTAGCATTAGAGTTCCTATTAAAAGAGTTCGTCCAGGGAAGTATTGCCTTTCCTGCTGCAAAGCAATTCTGCAAATCAAATTCCGGCTTTGAAGGGTAAGGGTGCTGGTAAAATTACAGGCACGTGGGACTTGTCAAGTTGTGTCTCAAGGTGACGCCTCCTTTTGAGATAATAACGCCTACTTCATCATAAGATTCCTTACTTCAGAACTTCTAAATAATTACTTCAGACTGTTAAGTCCTGCGTGCTCGTTCCATGGGAACAAAGCCAGATAACAATTTTGAACGTGAACTCTAATTAAATTCAATGATATTGACACACGACTCGACTCATGATCTATTTCAACTAGAAACCAGTATCAAGAGTTGTGGAATGTTAGTTTCGTGTAAAATGACACTTACAGTTTCAATATTACATATCTAGTATAATGTATATGTACAGTGTGTGCGTGTGTTATTAATATAATGTAAGATTATTTATGTTGTAGCAGTAATGTGAGCATTACAGTGTCCCGGTTAAGGTGCTGGTGATACGACAGGCACATGGGACTTGTCAACTGTGTGTTTCAGGATGACGGGCGCAGTGGCAGTGCCCTCAAGTATTTGTTCGTTGACGCAAGACTTGTTCGTTCTGTCACTTGATATCTTATGAAAAAAAAATACGTTTCGATGCTTCCTAATGATCATTAAACACTCTTTTACCGTTAAACAGCGCTTTCGTGTTTGTATTCAATTATACTTTTTGAATGATGTTAACATTTTAGAGGTCGTGAGGTGAGTGAGATGACAATTTGAATATGATTAAGAGTAAACGCCTGCGTTAAATGATTAGCAATGTGTCGATGTAGTCTGATTGCAAGTATATTTTGCGAAGGCGCTCAGTTGGAGCGAACACCACACCACGTGTCCACCATTCAGTTGTCACTTTACACCATCTGCTTTCATCACGTATCAGGATATGTTATACCCAGCATATCTTTCAAGACTATTAAATTATTATTATTATTTCTGATGTCAGAAGGATGTAGATCTTCAGAAGTTATAATATTCTAAAATTTGGCCATATTATTTGAATGATTATCTAATCACGACTTGCTTACAGCTGCAGCTGCGTAGCCTCGTAGGATCGTTATCTTCATGACAACAACATAAAAAGACAATATAAAAAGTCAAAACACACTTTTGTGGATTATACGGTGTACAGTTATATTCTATATTTTTACGTTTATAAATAATAGTACTAATAATAACGTAATAACGTGTATTTTAGTCTGTAGACCATAGTAAAATAAATAAAACAAAAACAACACAAGTTTATCAATAGCACTCATAGGGTGCTCACTAAATGGGTACAGATACTTTTGAAACCAATTACTTATGTCATTATAAGCACTTTGAATTCAGATTATCGCAATAAGTATGTAATGTAAGTAATAATAATCTATGGTAGTTTTTCGAGAAATTTTAAACAACACGTTAATTACTAAATACAACTGTTAATAGCAATACTGCTTGTGATTAAAACTTGTTCAATGTTATCTTTTAATGCATTAAACTGTCACTGGCTACTTCACTGTTTAAAGAATATATCTATGACACGGTATTTTTTATTAACACACATAAAGAGAATTGTTATTCGTTTTTTGTACAGGAAAATAAAAAGTCGCTTAGTTTGAGTTGTATTTTAAATTGATCTTTCTAATATTTTATTTTTACTGAATATCATGATATGTTTTTACTAACATGATATACGTCTACTTTTTGTGAAAATGCTCCTGTACACAAAAAAAAAATATTTCGACCCGACTGAACCAAAGTCTGTAGTCCAACGTTACTACCGCTCTGCCAACTAAGCTACAGATCAGGGGGTTTACTTTCGATCTCCGTCCGACATCCGTCCGAAACAATTACTGTCAAATAAGTAATATTCGACAAAATTAAAAGACCAGTATCAAGTATGAAGCTTCATTCGCATCACGCGTCTTTTCATTTGGTCAAGTATTGCTTATTTGGTAGTAATAGTTTCGGACGGATGTCAGACGCAGATCGAGAGTAGACCCCCTGATTTAGCCAGCAGATCTTTTGAATTTCTTTATGCGGTTCTTTCTAATATTTCTAACGCAAACTGACGACGTTATGCACACTTAATTTATTATCACCTTGTATTACGTTAAATAGATATATGAAATATACTTGTGCAGTCATGCTTAACCTAAGTGGCAATTTCAAGCAAGCGATTTTACATTTGCGTGGCAGTCAGGCGAGTAAACGGCTCTCGGATCAAGCCGTTACTACTCTCAAAATGGCGCTGAACGTGTCAACACGTGCTTGTATGAACATTTCAGAAGCTCTACAATGTCGTTCCAGGCCCATCAAATGTCTAAATGTGTTGTGATATCGAGTTCTTAAGCTTTCGCGCTTGTTGCGCTTGAAATTAAAATATTTTTGGGATCTAAGTTATATGTTTATCTCAAACATGTTCGGAAATGTTTGCATTATACTTTCAAAAAAACGAATACCGAAAGTTTGTTATTTATGGACCAATAAATGGACATCGGGTCTAATACAAAAACCACGAAAAAATGTCCGAAGTTAACCTACACAAACGTAGTGACATGTAACGAAATATAAAAAACTATGGCTAGAACTCATGGAGCGGTATTCACCCGCGCCCGCTGCGGTTGCGGGACCGTGGTCTTCGAAGAATGTGGAAATGTGTGTAAAATAGTAGCACATTTGTCGCCCGCGCACTCTGCGGTCGGTTCGCGGGCGACGCGTTGCACGCGCGCGGGTTGGGTCTTTCCTTCCCACGCCATTTTGTGATTGATTTTCGATTTGGCAGCGCGTGTCAATTTCTCAAGTTATGGATGTTGAAGTCGATCAATTAATTTCCTGCCAGTTACAATTTTTCTTAAAAGTTCTGAATAAGTAGATACGGACATCCGAACAAAATTAAAAAAATTGTCTTCTTGTTTTTTTTAACTCATTAATAAGAACAACGAATAATCCGTAACGATTTCGTTCCGGAATCAGAGGATGCACCTTGAATCTTTTAGGCTTTCTTCTTTTAATTCTTCAATGAGGTAAGTATAACGCGATAGCTCCTATTTGATGTGAGTCCATGGCGACGTCTGAGACTTAACTGACGATCTCAATCGATCGTAAATAGCCGCGCGCCTTGCGATCCTCTCCCGCCAAGTTTGCGGGTCGTTCCGCAAACTTGCGGTATCGTGAGTGCTGAAATAAAAACAGCTGTCCCGCAACCGCAGCGGGCGCGGGTTAAAACCGCTTGGTGAGTTCCGTCTCTATAACATTTAATTTAAATTGTAACGTCATTGCAGTACTGCCTAATTTTGCTTGCAACAATTTAAGGGCCCAAACACACCATATTCAGCTTCTACTGGAAACTTAACAAAATGCACCATATTTAGCGTCGACTGAAAATTACTTGAACACAAGAGTAATGGAATAGCCTTTCTCTTAAATATTAATGAATTTTTAAGAAAGAAAGAAAGAAAGAAAGAAATATTTATTACATAAAGAAACAACACAGCACACATACATTTAACAATTACGAAACTTAAATATAACATGAAAAAAAAATCGACATAAAAAAGGGGAAAAAAAGAACAATTAGATAATTCACACAAATAACACACTAATAGGAAGCAAGCAACTGTAACAATAAATAAGAAAACGATACGCCATAACGTGTGCATGCTGTGCTGTTACGGAATCCGTCATTCACTCCGCTTGGTGTCTCACTGAATATGCAGCGACGCTGATTTTCATTGGATTCGGCGACAGGGAACACATGGCTTGGAACACAGTAGACGGCACAGACGTGTACAATTTGATATAATTACGGATAATAATACTATTATAATAATTGTAAAATAAAAGTGTAATTGTAAATAATATATCAATTTTGATATTGTAATAATTAGCATTCAGATATTCTATTAGTGCTAGCCAATGTTAACAATAAAACGCCCACATCTCCGACACATCAGCAGCTATGCTGGAAATTGCTGAATATTAACCAAATACGCCTTGAGAAATTTTTTAAAACTAAAACGTGACTAAGCATTTCTGATTGCTGGCGATAAGTTAATCCAGCATTTCGAGGCAGCACCTCGAAAGCTCACTGTTCTGTGTGGCGGACATACGAAACGTGAGGCATGTCTAACGTACACGGATGGGAACTTGAGCTTGTCATAAAGGTACGACGGCTGCTTGGTTTTAATGACCCCAAACGTGACGCGGACTTCATTGTGACAATACGTATATTAGTGTGCTCTTGAAAAAAAAATCTTAACTTGTGTAAAAAACTATTTCCCAGTGAACAAATTTATATTGTCTGATAGCCCGGTTTATACGTTACAAAGTGCATAAACTAGATTTAAATTTGGTTAAGTGAATCAAGAGTAATCACAAAAAATCTAATTCGCAACGGCATAATTTTAAATGAAAGAACAATCGAAGCGAATGAATCACCAAGTTCGTGAATAGAACATTGTTGCGCGGAGGTTAATGACCGGCCTTCACTAATGTCATCACGGGCGGCGGCGATGCAACGGAAGCGAAATAATTTGTAGTTCGACATTTCAATCGAAAATTTTGCGTGTTCTAACCAATTATCGTTTGTGATGGAAACTGTTTGCAGAGAACACTATTCAGTGATAATTTATTTATGCTTGGAACTGGTCGAATATCAACCAAGTAAGTGAATTATGTAATGTCATAGAATTGATGTTTCTTACAATACAATCTGCACAAAATTATTGTTATACTTAACAACAGAACACTGTTTAATTATAAATAATTATAAATAACGTACATTACAACCGTCACAAGTTACAGTAAACATAGCATAAACATATTCAGCAAAAACACACCATCTAGCGTCAAGTAGCGGTAATATAACTTAGTATTTATAGAGACATCTTTACAAATAGAATATACCTACAATGGAAGCGATGAATAGAGATCAAGATATTGCGCCACCGATCTGCAAGAAATGTAATAATGTAATTACAAAAAGAGATTATCTATGCTGTTTGCTTTGTGAACAATACTATCACTTAGACTGCACTGATATTTCGTTCCAACTTTTCAAATTAATGAAATCGAAAACTTTTAAGTGCCAACAGTGTATCAATTCTCCAAACTATACTTCCCACAGCACTCCAGTTAGCTACCACCATACAGACCACGTTACGCAGCGTAGGAAACCATTGGAAGTGCAATGTAATTTACCCACCAGCAATTCATTCGAATTACTGTCAGACAATGATGAGCAAGACGAAGAGATTGAATCAAAGCCGTCAACTACATGCTCTTACTCGTCATTACCTAATCTATCTGCACAACACAAAAATATAAGCTGCCCGGTTCTACAACTAAACAACGAAATAGTTGAGGATCTGAAGGAAAAAATTAGGTCGCTAGAAAAACAACTAGAAATAACAGAGAATGAACTGGAAAATCAACTGTCAGAGAATCATGTATTAGGAAAGAAAATATTAGAATATGAAAAAAAAATCTCAAAGCTATCCCACATTTGTCGATCACCACATAAATCAAGCTATAGTAGCACACAAGCAAAAACAAAAAGTTATAAAAGAAACAGAGCAGACTTATCACGAACCCCATTTGAACGAAAAGACCGTGAGGACATTATTCTTATGCCTGAGAGCAATAAATATAATGATAAGGATCACAATGAATTACTGACAATCGTCCCTCATGTAAATAGCTCGCTGTTGGATACTAGCAGTCCTGTTAAAAAAAGAACCAATGCACTACCTACAAACCTGAATAAAACAAATATCTGTGTTCTCAGCTCAAACAGATACAATAAAACACTTTCTACATTCGAAAATGTGCTGACCGAAGACTATCATGTTGTTCACTATCTTAAACCGTACTGTGGAATAAAAGAACTGCTAGACGGTATTGAAATCAAGGTACATAGCTATACCTACAGGGATTTTTGCATAGTGTTCGTTGGCGATGAGGATTTTATGACTTCTCAAGATCATTTTAAGTTGATCAACCATATTAAAGAGGCCCTACAGAAGATCCACCATACCAATGTAATATTATGCCTGCCAACTTACAGACTTAATAAACATATCTTCAATGGGCGAGTGGAAAGCTTCAGCAACATATTGTATCGGGATTCGGAAGTACATGACTATGCGTACTTACTGGACACCAACTTAAACTTACAGTATAATCATAATATGTATCGCGCATACTCTGGTATCATTAAAACGAATGCATTACGTATCATCTTTAAAGATCTACAAGGCCTGATTATACTTATAAAGAAGCACCACATATCATTTCCATATGCCAACCCGTTTTGCAATGATGACACATTTTTTCGTCAAGGTTTGTTAGACACCGCACTCGACGCCATAAGGTAAAAAAGTATAAACTAACAATATTTTACCAGAATGTACGTGGGATAAAATCCAAGACCATTAGCATAAAGAACACTCTGATTCAGTTTGAAAACCCTATATTGGCAATGACAGAGACAAAACTCGACAACAGTGTATACGACGCTGAAATATTTCCTACCAGCTACGCCGTCCTTCGGCGGGACAGACCAGGAGGGAGAGGTGGCGGTGTGTTGCTCGCCGTACGGCAGCCTTATAGTGTCCAACGAGTTGTCTGTGACTGTTCGCCGGAAGATGAAATTGTTGCGGGATTGGTGCGTAGGGGTGGCTTGCGCTTTGTTTGTTGTGTAGTCTATTTGCCATGCAAAGTATCTGATATTCGCTATTTCAGTATATTTAAATGTTTAGACTCATTATTGTCAAAACGATTACCTGTTGTAATTATTGGTGATTTTAATTTGTATTCGGCTTCCCAGAATGTGCGTGACACCTATGATCTGTTCATCTCTTCATGCGATTTAATTCAACATAATACTGTTATCAATGGCCTGGGTCGTCTTCTGGATTTAGTACTCTCAAAATCGAATCAATTTATTCTCAACATCACGGAGTCTGAGGCGAGCCTGGTTACACCAGAGGTGCATCACGTACCGCTGGATATAGAGATTACTATAAACAAATTCCAATCAGGTAACGTTACAAGTAAGCATGACAGCGCGGTGTATGTTGGTAGAACATTTCGAAATTTTAAAAAAGCAAGCTTTGTCGATTTATATATGCAATTATTTAATACTGATTGGGCCCCAGTATATATGTCATCTGATACGAATGAAGCCGTTACACTTTTCTATGATTTAATATATGATGTATTTAATTGTACCGTGCCCTATAGAACAAATTATATTAAAAAATCATCAAATTATCCCGCATGGTATAGCTCAGAACTGATAACTTTATTGAAATTTAAAAAATACTATCACACTCTATACAAAGTAACTAAATATGGACTATACTACGCCTATTTTTATTATTATCGGAAAAAATGCAAGTTGTTGACTGCTGTGTGTGACCGCGCCCATATGCATAAAATAGAAAATAATATCAAGCATAATCCGAGAACATTTTGGTCTCATATAAAGTCCAACAGACAATCAAACGATCCATCTATGTTCGGTAAATACAGCTCTCAGGAAGTTGCGGACGATTTTGCGACGTTCTTTAGAAACATATACCTGACGTCGGCTCCCGTGTTGAATCCCTGTGAAGCTTTCGCGGCCGCAGCTTCTGCATCCCCCACATCAGCACGGATGTTGTCTGATCTGCATATTACCATGAACCACGTAACGAAATCCGACGTATGCATTGCGATGAAACGATTAAAGCCTAAATCAACTCAAGGCCCCGACGGTATTCCGCAATTAATAGTAAAGGATTGCAGAGAGGTGTTGTCTGGTCCCCTTCTTCATATTATCGACTTGTCCTTAAAACACAATGTATATCCCAATGTCTGGAAAACATCAAAAGTTCTACCTATACACAAATCTGGTTCAAAATCTGAAATAAAAAATTACCGTGCAGTAGCAGTCTTATCTGTCTTTGCGAAGGTTATGGAAACTGTCTTGTATGGGTTGATTTACAAACAACTTAAGGGGTGGTTTTGTGACGAACAGCATGGGTTTTTACCGGGTCGCTCTACCGCTTCCAACCTTATGAATATTACCACTACTATCGCTAATCAACTGGACTCCAAAGGGCAAGTAGATGTAGCTTACTTAGATTTTCAAAAGGCTTTTGATCGGATCGACAGTGATGTTCTGCTTCGGAAATTAGTTCAGGCAGGTTTTTCGGAGCAACTGATCACATTTTTTTCAAACTATTTTACCAATCGTCAGCAATATGTATTGTTCAACCAGTGTCAATCCCAATCCTACATGGTGAATTCTGGTGTTGGTCAGGGAAGTTGCTTGGGACCACTTTTGTTTTTAATTGTGGTTAACGATTTGCCGCTAGCTATTCGACATTGCGGGTGTCTCATGTTTGCGGATGACGTTAAATTAGCCATGACTATTAGGTCTGAAGCTGACTGTGTACTCCTACAGAGGGATATTGATAACGTGCTTGGTTGGGGAAATGACAATAGTTTACACGTGAATGTTGATAAATGTTCCATCATGTCGTTTACTCGCAGGCGCAAACCAGTGAGCACAATTTACAAAATAAAAGACACTCAGATCAGGCAGGTTAAATCTGTCAAAGATTTGGGTACTTGGTTTGATACTAAGCTGACTTTCACGGAACATGTTTCAAAATTAAGTAAATCTTCACGTAAATGTCTCGGTTTTGTTTTAAGACAATCAAAGTCTTTCAAAGATAGCCTCACATCTTGTCTTTTATTTAATGCTTTTGTTCGTAGCAGACTAGAAAATAACGCCACAGTTTGGAATCCCGTTCATCACAACCATATATTATCGTTAGAAAAAATTCAAAAGTCATTTGTCCGTACCCTCTATAAAAAAATGTATGGTTATTACCCATTGCTCTATCCTACTACCTTCATTTTAGGTATGGTCAACTACCGAATGTTGGAAGTGAGACGCAACCTGGCTCTTGTGACCTATGTATTTCGTTTGGTCCGTGGCATCTCGTACAACCCTGACATGTTATCACTAATAGGCTTCCGGGTTCCTAGGATCAATTTGCTGCGAATTCACAGAAGACAATTGTTTGCAATACCTGCTACAAAGTCTAGGGCAAGCGGATTGGCCCCTCTGCCAAGAGCACTTAAATACCTTAACCAGATACTTGTCTTCGACTCCTGTTTGGACATATTTGTATGCTCAGAATATAAATTTACAGTTACTGCGGGACGCTACCTTGAGTCGATGACCAGAGATAGCAGTGTCTTGTAATTCAGGGACTATATGTGTATTACATTGTTTATAAGTTTATGATATATCTACTGGCAATTATTTTTATTATTATTTTTGATTGAGAATGTTAAAATTTTAATCAATTTATTTACATCAATTTACACTTTATTATTATTTCCTGTTCCTTGTTTATAAAGAATGTTATTATTATTTTCACTGTTATTTTAAAAGACTTATTAACTGTAAACTTAGCTTTAGGATTGCTATTGCGTTTGGATGTATGTCTGTAAGCAATATGTAATATAATAAATAAATAAATAAATAAATAAATAAATAAACAGCAATATAGCAAAATGTAGCTGGCGACGGGCCTCTATCTTCAACAGATTCGCATTATTCAGAAAAGGGGTGACGTGCGCCCGACGGGGAATTGGGAAGCAATACCTAGCGCATACATTCTGCAAGCGCTGTATAAGACATCTTGTGCGGGAAAGTAGACACAGTATTGGCGTAATTAAATTTAAACAGAATTAAAGAGTCACATAGTTTTATACGCAAATCAACGTTAATGAAATTTCTCAAGCGATACAGTACCTTCAAGCGATAGAAACAATTTCGGACTGTCTGAAGGATATGTCCCTCGAAATGAAGAGAACCATCCATAAGAACACCCAGATTTTTCGCCACCGAAATCGCCATCGAAAAAAAAAATTATATACATTATTATGTCGAGTTTTATATAAATTCACTTAAAGATTATAATAAAGAGTTGAGCAGATACATACAAATATTACTACATATGTAAAAATAAGCGTGTACTATAAGAAATGTACCGATATTCCAACTAAACGTAACCTCAAATATTCGTAATTCCGAAAACTGATTTATAATAAAACCGTTACGTTTTCGAGTAATTTTGATGCTTTTCACGAAGCCAAAATTAGCTTTTGTTTTGTAATCTTCCTAAAAAAATACATTTGACATTATGAAAATTCGAGCTAATGTTATTTCGGGCAAATGTATTTTCTGGCTTCTGATAGGTAATCTCAAGACGTAAAACGAGTACAACAATATTTTGTTTAATTATTGCTAATAAAATTGCGTTTGATAAAAAAAACATTTAAAAAATGAGATTAAAACCAAAGCGGCTGTATAATTTTTTTGTTCTAAATATTTGAATCGCTTGTGGTTCGAACAAATGAAATGACCAAGAAGTTTATATAAGCTTCTTGGAACTGACGTAATGGGTCTCTTTACATCTTTTGCGCATGCAATGTATAGAAAAAGGACAGTTAGCTATTTGATTATTTCGTGTGCTTTTGTCATTTATATTTACGATTCATTTATATATAAAACTGTATAAAATAACACTTTTAAATGAGAAGTATGATAACACAACATATTTGTCTAGTGAAAATACGATACAAAATCCTGTTTTTACACTTCACTGTAGTAATTTTTACAAGTTATTATTATTGGTACTGCATGATTAACAACCGCGCTATCAGTCGAACAAACGAAGACTGTTGCGCGAGTGACGCTCTGTATGCGATTTTAACGCCCTACAAGTGCGGACACTTTTTAGCGCGAATCTGACATCCATTTATTGGTATGTCAATGACCCTGTCACGTCTTCCAGGCCAAGGCCAGCAGAGTAAGTATAAAAATCCATCAAGAGGGAGCAGAGGAAAATTTCCTAATCTTCGATTTGATTTTAGAGAGGTATATCCACTTTAAAGTTAAAAATAAAATATTGTATGAGTAACTCACGATATATTCAAGCATAGACATTAATCAGAAACATAAAATAATAAAGTTTCCTCGATAGATAAAAATCACGAAATGACCTCTAATTTTCACATTTTTTCGATTTATCCTCGAAGTGCTACAGGCATTGACTATAAGTCAATGGCTACAGGCTATTTATTAGGACAAAAATTAGATAATTATTTATATTTATGCATTATCGACAACTGTCAATACGGATTTTTTTTAAATCCCTTTAGTTTTAGAGTTATTGCGCTAAAACGAATTTGGTACTTTTAATGCGCAAAATTCAACATCTCCTGTCGCATGTCACGCGAACTTCAGACATATATTTGTTTCACAAATTTGGGCGGAGCCAACGTCAAAACTTTTTTGGCATGAGAGCTTTTAATGTCCGCTGCACTAAACTTTGAAATATATATATGCTAATAATGAACTATGTAAACAGGCAAAAGAAAAATTCATACAGGCAATTGCCAAGTGTTCGTAATTGCGAGAATTAAAAATACCTGCCTTTAGGGCATAATTTAAAAAAAAAAATATGGCGGTAAAATAATCTAATTGATTTGGTATTATTTTCTGTTTTGCCGTCTATTTTGCATTTTCGTGGCGAAAATGAGTTCTGGTGAGAAGAGCGATAACAAAAATACATTAAGACCATTGAACCACATCATCAGAAGTTCAGCAGACTACTATTAACGTGACTGGAAAAACAATAACATTTTCCTAAAATGTCAAATATTACTTTTAACATATTTAATAAATATATATTTTTTCCTTTTTCTATTACACTTCTTCCTCTCTTTAGTCTTTTATTATTTCTTCTCATTGTTTGAGAAAAACATTATACATGCCTCGGCGGGAATGGGGATTGCTTGACTCGTATTAATACAAGGCCTCTCTGGTTCGGGCTTGTAACTCGTACCTACTCGTCGAGCAAACCTTTACTTCCCGGCCTCTGCATTAATGTACTATTCTTTAAACAAACCAACGTTTGAACCTGTAAAGGGTCCGCCTTTACGAACCTGTAAAGGGTCCGCCTTTACAGGTTCCATGACAGAGAAATGAAATGAAATGAAATTTTATTTGCATAAAACATGGTGTGAAAGATGGAACAATTATTACAGAACACATGTTTTACCTGACTAGGCATGCAAAATGTTGCTTACATTTAGTTTAATTATAGCATTGTCATCGGACGTGTACAAGGAATAATAAAAATAATAATAAATTAATTAATTCATAACAACAGAATAATAAACTATCAATATCAAATTATTAAATATCATACATCATTATTACATTAAACATACATATTGCACACACCTTATAATTTCATGTCGACATCCAATAATCAACAAAGAATAATCAGTCAATTAAAACAACAAAATAATGTCAATGCTTCTATGTCAATACATCATTATTACATTGTACATGTATATACATTAAGCACGAAATTATTCATGTCAACATTCATCTCAAAAATTAGTCACTTTGTAATAATTTTTGTCTCTGAACAAATTATTTGGTAACGTTTGAATGTCTTTTGCATTATAAATTCGGACACACATACCGGTACATTGATTTTTGTAATAACACAATCTAGGTTTATTATTGTACACCAGTCTATTTGGGTCCCTTACACCTCTACTATATACATCTGTAATTTTTTTTAAAAGGTTTAGATTTTGCCTAACAATCCATCCCACTTCGAAAACGGCCAAAATTCCCAATTCTTTAAACAAAGGTGCACAAGATTCCCGTAGGGAAACACCGGTCATTGCTCGAACACACTTTTTTTGAGCTGTGAACAATTTTTTACACCCAGTTGAGTTACCCCAAACCAAGAGACCGTATCTAAGCAGAGACGCAACGTAACCACGATAAGCAGTCAAAACTGTAGATGGTGATGATATATTTCGCAACCTCCTTAAGACGTACACGTATCGATGTAATTTATCTACCAGTGACTCGACGTGTTGTGACCAGTTGCAACTACTGTCTATTTCCACGCCTAAGAATGTTGTAGAGTCTGCCTCCTGAATATTGACATCCTTGTAATTTATGTTAAGGTTCATTTATGTTTGTCGATTTGTACCAAATGGAATGAATTTAGTTTTAGTCAAGTTAACAGTAAAATTATTAACTTTAAGCCAATTTATTATTACATGTATTGAATTGTTTATGTCTAATTCGTAGTTAATTATGTCATTTTTGTAAGGAGGAAGAAGGTCGTCATCAACCTGTTACGTGTAATATTAATGCAAAACGTCCTATTTTTTACTACAGAGACTAAAACTACTAACATTAAACCCTATTTTTAATTTACCAAAGAACATTCCAATTTATTTTACAAAATTTTATCGTCCCACTGCCGGGCACGGGTCTCCTCTCTGGAGACGGTTTAGACCCATAGTCCGCCATGCTGACCCAATGCGAGTTGGGGCATTCGCACGTTTTTTGAGAATTGTGAACCTTCTTCGACGTGCAGGTTACATTACGATATTTACCGTCACCGAAAAGCTCATGATAAATTACAAATTAAGTTTCGCATATAAATTCAGAGCAACTCAGAGGTGCAAGACAGGATCCGTTAGGTCCAATCATCGAGTATATAACCAGAAATAGAGACAAAATAAGGGCCATCCATCCCAGGCAACTCATCAAGCAAATGGGCCTTATATCACTTTTAAATATCAACTCTCGTTTGCGCTGTAATCACAAATTAGAAAGCTGAAATAGTACAGCGCCAACAACTGACCTGTGTCTACGTTTTCGTATATTCCAAAAATATTCTGTATTTATTGTAATAAAGATAATAATCTCTAACAATGGGGGGGCTGTTTCCACTCGGTGATGTGGGAAAACTAAACTGCTGAACATCTAATTGCAAAACAAACGGAATCACATTTCATCGGTAATTAAATATGAAGTATGTAATTTTTCAACTTTCGTCCATTATAGCAAAGCTCTAGTTAAACTGGGAAACAATTGACGACACCCGTCAATTGTTTCGAATTCAGGCTGTCAAATCGGAGCGCAGTTGTCGCCGTAATAATTTGGCAGAATTTTCAAACACATCAAATGACATTTCATCTGGTTGTATATTCTGGTTGTATACTCGATGAGTCAAATGCTTCTATTATATGAGTAAACATTTTACTTATTTTATTTTAACAATATGAATTTTTACTTAATTAGATTTATTAATTAAAAGAACTCTAAAAAAAAATCTAAATATATTCATTATATCTGCTAGGGATTTTTCATCAGAGAATTACTAGATAGCAAATTGGTGGTACGAAGAATCGAACTTCCCTATAAAAATCAGGACGTTTTTAAATTTAATATAAATTTAAAGTTGGTTTGTTCGGAAAAACACATTATTAGTTTCATTTCACAGTGTTGTGATAGATACGAAGAAATAGAGTTATTCAATAATATAATAGTAATAACCTAGTATTAATTAAAAAAAAGAAAACGCCATCATGAGACGTTAATCACAAGCTTTAATGCAGTCATGAAAAATTTACGTTTTCAAACGACCGTAATTCAAAATGGACCCGGAATGAAGCGGCCCATAATCTAATTTTGTCGATTAAAAATTCCAACATTATATGTGTAAATTATACAGCAGTACGGTCCACAATTTGAAAAGGGTAACACAGATGTGGTGAATAAACATTGGACATCGAGAAAAGTTGGAAACAACGATTATTTTCGAACGCTGTCGCTACGTCCATAAGTTATCGTATTGATTATATGAAAATTTAATACGAAACTTCATTAATCAATGCCCAAACGTTGAAACCCTTGACAAATATACGTCAGTGCCAGTTGTCACTTCAAGAGTAGCTGAGTTCGGTTCGTTGTTTACGTGGTGTGTTTTGCAAAAGAGATGTCTTAGTTAATATGCGTTGTTTTGTAACTGCTAGATTCGCAATTAGTAAGCAGTACAGCTCCTTGTGATCATCCAGGAAAGCATTGCCACCTTACCTATTTCTGCCGCCATATTTTTGTTCTTGTTGATATTTTTATTTATAGTTTATTTTTTATTTATTTATTTATTTCAGGCATGTACATGACCCATATAATATATACCTTAAGGACTAACATACATACAATATAATAAAACTATTTTTAACTAATGTATACGAATTGAATTTGTCGGCGATGTGTGGCGCAATCTGGTATCAGGTAACCAGCCGCTTTTAGTAACTTAATAACATAGTAATATAATTATTTTTATTTTGTTTATTATTTGCTCATTTTTTTCATTCGATTTTCCGTCACTGCATCTCTAGAAACATTAATTCGCTTTTGGCAGGTGCCGGCCGTTGCCGCGACACGCTTTCTACCATTTTTTTGCGTGGGGAAACCCTCCTAGGATACCTCTCCGCCGCGGGTGCAGCGGAAGGTTATGCCGACTTCTACCGATTAAAACCCCACAGTGGCCTTCTCGCGTGCTATAGTGGGAAGGATCCGGGATCGACTTCGCGCACCGGAACCAGGATGAGGCCCAAGTATTTTATGTACTGCCTCACCTGGACGTCGACGTCTCCAACACAAATCGAGAAGCTGGGTGGTTCCCTCCCTCGCCGGAGTTTGTGGAACCACAGCGCTTCAGTTTTCTGAGGCGCTACTCGCAAACCAAGCTCCTCAATTTTTTCGACGACGCGGGAAACCCCAAGCTCAGCGGGCAGGATGGTCCTCTCGAAGTCCTCCCCTCCGGCGAGCACCAGGGTGTCATCAGCATAACACACCAGATGCACGCCCGGGGGGAGTGCGACCCTCAAGACAGCATCGTATGCGAGGTTCCAAAGGA
>NW_020656035.1:16797-27201 GCF_003589595.1 Hyposmocoma kahamanoa
GCCGCCCTAGCTTACGCCAGGGCTCCCGCGCCAACGGAGGGGCGAGTCGGTTGTCCTCCGACCCGCCCCCCAGACGAGTGAGGCCGTGCAATGCAGGCTCCGGAGTCCCTGTCCAGAGCCCGCTGGTCTCACTAGGGGATCAGGCGAGCAGCGAACTGCCTTCGCCTTCTCCCCGTACGTCTGCGCCGAAGCGGGTGTGCGTCCGGCGCGTCCTCGCGCACCCGCTCCGCGGCCTCCTTTTGCAACATAACCTCTGCGCAAAAGGAGGCCACCGCCTCCCAGGACTCCTCGCTATCGAGCATGGCGGCAACCACACTCGGCAGCGAGAGGTCCTGCCCTACAGTCCCCGTCAGAGTGCGGCGCTGCTCATCCCACCGGCTACACACCTCTAGGGTGTGCTGCGCGGTGTCATCCGCAGCGCCGCACTCGTGGCACGACGGGGACGGTTCCCTCTTCGCCACCTTGT
Source organism: Hyposmocoma kahamanoa (assembly GCF_003589595.1). NCBI lineage: Eukaryota > Metazoa > Arthropoda > Insecta > Lepidoptera > Cosmopterigidae > Hyposmocoma > Hyposmocoma kahamanoa. Next base: position 17,264 of record NW_020656035.1, read on the forward strand.
GCAGGTAGTGACCGAAGCAGCCGTGCCCGGTCAGCACCTGGACAAGGTGGTACGACAGTGGCCCGTGGGACCGGTTTACCCACTCTACGAGGACAGGGCGGATCGCCTCTATGGTACGAGCGCCATAGGGGGGATCCGCCAAGCCCTCTTTCCACCGGTCCCGCATGCGCTGCGCCGCGAGGCGGCGCTCCCGCTCCACCTCTTGGGGAGCGGGTCGCTCGCCTCGGTCCCTCATTCCCCGCCGGTAGGTGCGGACCTCCGCCAGGACCTCGGCTTCGAGGTCCCACGGCGGAGTACCGGCGAGGACGCATGCGGCAGCGCAGGCCACCGTCCTGTACGCCCTGCACATTCGCAGGGCGACCACCCTCTGGGGCCTCCTCAGCAGCGCCTTCGTCGCCGCTGATATGGCCCCACTCCAAATGGGAGCTCCGTATAAGGCCATACTCCGAGTCACCCCGGCGTATAGCCTTCTGCATGGGGCTCCCGGCCTCCCGAGGTTGGGCAGGAGCCTGCCCAACGCCGATGCGGCGCCCACTATTCGGGGAGCAAGTTGCCGGAAATGCTCCCCGAAGTTCCATCGCCGGTCCAGGACAAGTCCCAGATGAAATATCTGGGACCGGGACCGGCACTCCCGCGATGGAGATGTGGGCGCCTGCCGGCACCGCCCAACCTCTACCCCTCCCGCCGAAGACGGCCACATCCGTCCATCGGAGCTCCACTGCTACGGTATCCTGCCTCCGTGGCCGAACTGCCACGGAGGTCCCAGGTTTGGTTTCCGGGCCGAGGGAGTGAGCTCTCTCGTGAGTTTGAGTGTAATTTGTGGTAGACTATGTGTATGTCCATGGACTCAGTGTACTTATGATGCGCGCTAAAATGAAATCTTTTTAGCGTGCTTTACAAACACAGACGGGAATATATTAAGTTTACAATGCATGGAATATGACCATAAACAAATTACTAAATAAACAGAGTGCCAAAAAAACACGAACTTTTCGGCCAACCTACAAAATTATAAGGATTACATTTTATTGCGAACCTCGATTTTATTCAGAAACTCTGAATCCGGTGCCCTTGTTCAGTATAGGACAAATTCTGGATTCGACAGATTGATGATTGGGCATCTTCGCTTTTCGACAGACTCAGGATAGGAGATTCTTCGATTCGACAGATTAACTTATATTTATACTTAACGTTACACTTCGATGTTAAAATTCTAAATAGGAACTATGTAAATAACTTTTTTCCAACAAAATTGTATAAATTACACCCAATCACTGCAAAGGGGATGAAATTTTTTTTTTTTTTTTTTTTTATACCTGACAGGCAAATGACTCCACTCCACCTGATGTTAAGTGGAAAGTGGTATCCAAACGCGAAGGAACCTAGTGCACCTAGAAATGACGGTTTTTGAATCTACAGATAAAGGGGTCTCGTCAACTTTACGTCTCAGGGTGTCGAGTGCACAAGCAATGCTCCTCAGATCTTTGCTATATAAAAGCTTGATCCGCACTGTAACCGTTATGGGTAGGCGTGTCTTTTTTATAATATCAAGTGATGGGACGAACAAGTCGTGCGCCTGGTGGTAAGCTATATATGAACAGGCGTTCATAAGAGTTGCAGGAGTTTTAAATCGCAAAGATCTGAGAGGCACTGCCACTGCACCCTGTCTGTATTAACTAAGCTTCGACTCAATTCTCGGAGTTCCAATGATTCACCCTTTTGACAAAACGCATACTTACAGTTTTCCCATTGAATAAAGGGCAGGTTAAAATCGCCTGTTATGATGTATTTGTCAATATCCGCGTTTGAACTGCTATTGGGTAGGAGAACATTTTCTAAAAAATTTAATAAATTACGGATGTCATGAGGTTGGTTCACATTGTCACCACGAATGTGAGTCACTCTGAGACGTAGGTTGATAAGTCCCATATACCTACCTATAATTTCACCAGCACCCTTACCCTTCAAAACCGGAACGCAGTAATGCTCACATTACTGCTTGGCGGCAGAAATAGGTAAGGTGGCATTATTTCCCTGGACGAACTCTTTCTCAAGGAGCACTACCAGTTGCCTATAGTCTCATGTCCAATAATGTTTAACAACTGAAACTTGACCCACAGCCTGGCTATTAGTTGTGGCTCAATGTAAATATTACGTACCCACAAGGTTCTCCTCTTTTTCATCAGGACAGAAAACAGTAGCATCAATCCACTAGTTGCCAGAATGGTCAGACCACCGTAAGTCATAGTACTTATTACTGAAAACAGTACACACAAAGTATTGGTGTTTATTCTACTTAGTAATAACAAATGTACATTTATTGTATGGTTTTTTTGGAAAATATTGATTTAATTGAATCTCATGATGTCTTACCGCCTTATTTCTTATTTATTACCTTACCTGTTCCTGCCGCCAAGCAATAATGTCAGCATTACTGTGTTCCAGTTTTGAAAGGTAAAGGTGCTGATGAAATTGCAGGTACATGGGATATGTCAACTTATGTCTCAGGGTGATGGGCGCAGTGGTAGCGCCCCTTAGATCTTTGCAATTTAAAGGTGTGACTGGGACTGGAACTGTTATGGACAGGCGTATAGCTTACCATGAGGCACACGACTTCGTGTTCAGTCCCGTCAACACTTGATAATATATTTAAAAAAATTACAACTTTACTCTTATCGAGCCATGACCGCCGACTTATCATCGTGATCGCCATTTTTACGTATAGTCTATCGTTTATGAGAGGAGTAAAATGACATTTATAGTGCTGCCAGTTTGTCGATAGTTTTATCGATAGATTGTGAATAATGACTGAATTATGAATATTCCGAAGTTCTAATGATTCATTAGGTAGCTCAACAGTTTTTTTATACATATTAACTCATCGATATGTGCATCCTGTCCATTTTAACTTACGGTGCACAGACATGGTCGCTGACTGAGTTCCAGAAATCTAAACTCAAGATCTGCCAGATTCAAACGTATTGACCGAGTACGCAATACAATGCTGCGTTCGATGACTGGCATTGCTGATGTGAGGAGCAAAACAGCCAGGCTCCATCCAATCCAGGCAGCCAGGATTGGGTGGGCCACGTTAGCCGGATGCAACCTGTGAAGTGGGCAAACGTCGTCACTCCTTGGGTGGCCGAGGATGGAAAGAGACGGCGTGGACGTTGATGGGTTTGAGAAAGAGTGGTAGGGGATCGCCAAAGACAGGGTGGATTTTGGGGGAGGCCTTTCCCCAGCAGCGGGACATAATGGGTTAATAAAAAAAAAACATTTTAGAGTAACCGACAAAATCAATATTAAATCATAACGTAAGCGACATAAGGTGCAACAAGGGAACAGCTGGCTAAAGGTGAGACTGAAATTCAGCAATGCTAGTCTTTAACCTTTTTGCCCACAGCACTAAATTTTTTTTCTATTACTTTATAAGTATTTGTGATTCATTATGTTTTGTGAAGAAATAAATTTTCGAGTAGGCACAAAAATCTAAATTACTAGAAATAATTATATGACAATTCATCGTTATATCTTTATTTTATGACTAACAAAAGGTCTATTTTAAGCTCAAATTGCCGGATATTACGCATGAACAGTAAAAAAGGGATTTCCTCAAAAAACAAAGTTACGAGGTTTTAAGTTTTAGCCGACGCAATGTCTTTTTACTTTATTTTAATATTGATATTATTTAAGAGCACTCATGCCAAAAAAGTTTTGACGTTGGCTCCGCCCAAATTTGTGAAACAAATATATGCCTGAAGTTCGCGTGACATGCGACGGGAGATGTTGAATTTTGCGCATTAAAAGTACCAAATTCGTTTTAGCGGAATAACTCTAAAACTAAAGGGATTTTAAAAAATCCGTAGTGACAGTTCTCGATCATGCATAAATATAATTAATTATCTAATTTTTGTCCTAATAACCTGTAGCATTTCGAGGATGAATCGAAAAAATTTGAAAATTAGAGGTCATTTCGTGATTTTAATCTATCGAGGAAACTTTATTGTTTTATGTTTCTGATTAATGTCTATGCTTGAATATATCGTGTAGTTACTCATACAATATTTTATTTTTAACTTTAAAATGGATATACCTCTCTAAAATCAAATCGAAGATTAGGAATTTTTCCTCTGCTCTCTCTTAATAATAACGCACACAATAATAAAAATAAAATAATAAAATAAATTTAATGTTTATATAATAAAATTAATGTTTTTGCGTCCCGGCTTTATAAACTTTTAAAAACAGATCTTACGCAAATAAAATTATATCATAAAAAGAAGGCTAAGAAAAACAATTTGAAATTCTAATTCACAAAGATTTTAATCTGCAAACCTTAATCCCTTATAACGGATTATCTCAGAAACCTTGAAGACTAAAAGATTTCGCTCTAAGCTCAAGTTTTATTCAGCGTTAAGATAGTATCAGTTAAAAGATCCGTTCTGCCTTCCCAAAGGCGTTTCGACTTGGTTCATTTAGTTTTCATGACCTGGGACTATACTTTTGTTTTTTTTTTGTGACAACTAACTTATTGCAAAACGTATATTGCATTGTGTAAAACGTACATTCAAATTCCAAAAACAATTCTTTATTTCGCTGCTTCGTCGGAAACATAAACGAAATTCTACAAGTTTAAATTTTTTTTTACAGAACAATAAACTACAGTAGAATAGTAGTAGAAAGAGTAGGTTAGTCAGCGTCTGACGTATGTTAACAGTAGGTCTCGTTAGACCTACTTGATGATGGTTGTGTCATTCTTTCGCGCAAATTCTCTAAAATCACAAATAATTTCGCAATAATGACAGCTGCACCAAAAATATTTACCATAGTAGTATTTTATACCACAGGTCTTCCTCAGTACAAGTCTTATTTTAATAAACTTTCAATTTTCTGTTTATCAAATTTACTTTTGTACTATAACAAACTAAAGTAAACATTCTAGAGCAATATGGACACGCATGTCCATAGCAATAAGAGTACCACACAGAGTTTTAAATTGTAAAGACCTGAGGGACGCTACCACTGCACCCGTCACTCTGAGACATAAGTTCACAATTCTCATGTGCCTGCAATTTCACCAGCACCCCTAACCCTTCAAATCCAATAAATAATGCTCAGATTACCCTTTGGTGGCAGAAATAGGTAAGGTGGCAAAACTTTCTTGGACGAATTCGTTCACAAGGTACTGCTACTAAATTATGATACTTCTCTATGGAGAAGCAGTTGGCGGCAACTACACGGAAGGCACTTGGAAATTGCACTGTAAAGCCCGTAGTTGGTTATTTGAGGTTCGTAGAGAGAAAAGTAACATCATAGCTCTGATTCTTTCTCATAGATGGCGCTAAGGCAAAAAAGTCGTTAAAAAACCAAAAGAAAGCTCTGCAAGAAGCACAGAAAAATTTATACGTGAATTTTGCTGGTTCGTTCCGTGGCTAATTAATAATAATAATAATAAGAATAATAATAATAACGCACACATTCAACATTGGCAGTGCTGGTTCGAATCTAGCCGGGTCGAATTAATTTTTCTGTTCGATCTTTCTTATTAACAATTATATCAAGCCAGTGGAGTAAATTCACAAAAAAACATTGACTTACAATTATATGGACGTCGGGTCCGCGCTAAAAAGTGTCCGAACTTATAGGGCGTTAAAATCGTATACAGAGCGTCATTCACGCTTTAGTCTTCGTTTGTTCGACTGACAGCGAAGTAAGCAAAATTAGACAGTACTGCGATGACATTACAATTTAAATTCAACGATTTAGCTTTTTCATATTCCTTTACATATCACTACGTTTAAATAGGTTGACTTGGGACATTTTTTTCGTGGTGTTTGTATTAGACCCGTCGTCCATTTATTTGTAAATCAATGGAAAAAAAAGTAATATCATGGTAGTATTAGATTTTTGTTATAACATCATGTGACACACGCCTGTCCATAACAGTTGCAGTGTCACTCAAAGCTTTAAATCGAAGAGATCTGAGGGAGCTGCAACTGCGCCCGTCACCCTGAGACATAAGTTGACAAGTCCCATGTGTAACTTCACCAGCACCCTAACCCTTCAAAACCGGAACGCAATAATACTAACATTACTGCTTGGGGGCAGAAATAAGTAAGGTGGCAGTACTTGCCTGGACGAACTTTTTCACAGGGAGCTCTACTGCAGCTGAATTAAAACATTGTAACATTCAATGAATTTAAAAAATTATAATTCATATATTTAATTGTACAGTAAACGCCGTTACTGGCCATAAATGGGTTACAGAGCGCTGGTGTTGTCGTGGGAAAATTAGCTGTAGGTTTAAATACAATAAGTTTAATATAAAGCACGTTATCGCCCTTTTAGCAACACTCGAGTGTCCGCTATTTAACCATTGTCGCATTTTAATGATTATTACAAATATCCTTCCGACTATCGCGGACTACATCTTAATTTCCGAACATTTAACTCTCGTCCCAGTTAATGTAATATTCAGGGATCGCTTCTTTTGGTCTACTGAACATCTGTTCAGTTTAACTAATTGGTTGGGATTGTTTTATTTGTGTTTGACTGTAGAACAAATTGCTAGTAATGTTCACTCTTTAGAACACAGTTAGGATTTTGCTTAATGACCAACTAATGATGAAACTTTCAAGACCTTTCCAGTTAACCATCATGAAGGACTGGTTGCACAAGAAGGACGAGTGCGGCGCGGAGTTTGTATTGCTGGGATTTTTTAGCGACCCGGCTATCTTAACAGTTCGGACGGGGTTCCGTGTTATCACAGGCTCAATTTACGTTATTGCGGCAGGGAATGGAAGCAAACATTTGTAATCATAGCATAATAAACTTTATGTCAGCTGTGTAAAGTAGAATCTAGACACGAGCCAAAAAACAGGTCCCGCGTGTTCCGGAAAATTCTCGCACATTCTCGGGAATTTCTGCAGCTGCCGTATCGTATCTACAGGCCTCGCGGGAGGAGTGACAGTTTACGTAAGAGCCTATGTCGCGCCACAGAAGGGATAATTTCAACAACATTTTTCGGATCATATTTAATAACAAGTTGCTTGAAAAAAGTGTATACCAAATTCGTGAATTGTTATAATGTGATACGATAGTAAAAAAAAAACTATTTCGTTGATCATTGAAATGTATAGACAAGCCATTTGGCATTTTTTTCAGTAGTTAATAGAATCAGGCGTTACTTTGCTGAACTCCATGTTAATAAAAATTAAAGTAAATTAATTTGCTACGTCGCGAACCCAAGAACCTTTTTTCAATCAACTTGTTATTGAATATCATCAGAAAAACCTTGTGCTATGTACCATTTCGTTTTGAAATTTCGCTTCCATTCCATTCCGCAGCAATGTAAATTGAGCCTTACATGGCATACAAGCAACGCATACTTTTCTTTTACAAGTGTCCAACGTGAAGCACAACTGTATAGCCGGCCTTTTTTTATTATACCAAGTGACGGCCATGCGGATGGTGGTAAACGACGCACCTGTCCATATGAGTTGCAGTGCCACACAGCTCTAAATCGAAAAAATCTAAGAGGCACTGACACCACAGCCGTCACCTTGAGACATTAGTTGACAAGTCCCATGTGCCTGTAATTTCACCAGACCTTTAAGCGTGAAGCGTTACTTCCATTACCTTATGAGTGAAATTATGTATGTATCATATACATTTTATATTCCTAAGTATCATTGCATTGCTTTATAATAACCTGACTGTAGTTACGGTAGTACCAAAAGACATTGTGTTAAGTTACAATACAATGTCATAACCCCCGAATACTATGTTGTAGTAATTGATTTGCAATATTCCACGTTACAGCGGGCACGTGTCGTAGATTGCAATGTTGAAATCACGTCGCATCGTTCTGACATAGTATATAATAAGATCAAGTAGGGTATGTAACTCCCGTATGTTTGGCGAATTTAATACTTACTCGGGGCATAGGGTTGTCACATAATTATTTTAGTTATACCCACAGGTTGTAAAAATAATAAGGATTCATTACGGTATCTTCGTGGTATATTGAAATAACTAACTAATGGATAGCTCACGTATTTAAGTCGAGTTTTGGCTCGACATGTTTCGATCCAGTCCGTGGTCGTTATTCGTGAGATACCGCGGCGGTGACTCGACGGGAACACTCAGATCACCACCAAAGTCGTCAAATAAATAAATAAATAATGTTCTAGTTACCGTTACCAGTAGTTACCAAGAAGAACGACAATTCTGAATTTAAGGCAGTATTGTTTAAAACTACCATAAACACAACAATAAACACGTCTACTTGATGTCATTTTTTAAACACCGAGCGAACGCTTCAATTCTATAATTAATGGCGCGTGAGACGACTCGCGTTGTCCAATTCGAGTGCACTGCGAGATTATGCGAATTTGTGCGTCCGTACATGGCGCGCGGCGGGCGTGCACACATACAACCTGCGCCGGTACGTGCGAATGAAGTTATCCTACTTTGTTCTTATTTTACTATTGTTTTGATGTTGTATAGTCTAGAACACGGTTCTAGTATCTAGTAGCAGTAGAGCTCTTTGTGAGAAGGTCGTCCAGGGAAGTACAGCCACCTTGCTTGCTTGTGAAATTACAGACAACTTATGTCTCTGATGGCGGGCGCAATGACAGTGCCCCTCTGATCTTTGAGATTTAAAGCTCTGAGTGACACTGCAACTGTTATGGACAGGCGTGTCGCTTACCACCAGGCGCACGACTTGTTCTTCCCGTCACTTGGTATTATAAAAAAAATCAAAAGTTCAAGCGAACTTACATTTACTCCTTTCACTGCCATACATTTTGTCATACTCCTTAGCATATGACAGAACAAATACGACGAAGGTACCGCCAACAAACAGCTCGAAAACTCCAACCAACAGTATTAGAGGCCGCAGCTTGTCCTCGAAGTGTCTATTCGCGAATGTACACGGCTTGTGCCACGGTTTTCTAAAATAATAATGATTATTATTAATGCAAAGAGAAATAACTTCGAAATCTCACATTACTGGTGGTGGCAGAAAAAGGTAAGATGGCAGTCCTTACCTAGACAAACTCTTTAACAAGGAACTCTACCGATACAGTCGTTGTATGACTGTTGGCCTGCAGATTGTGACTTTCTACATATTTATTTTAATATGTTTTATTCTATAAACTAAATTGCTAATAAAAATGGAAGTAAATTAATTGGCTACTATGCGAACACAGTGAAAGTTAATCACGTATACAACATACTTTAATTACCTCGACGTATTAATAATTTTCATATATAAATTTCGGAGGAAATTAAAATATAGGAAATGAAACAATTTTTCCGGATTTAAATCGCGTACCTATATTTGTTATTTCAAACAAACCGACGTTTCGGGCCCTTTACAGGTCCCATGGTCACGGTTGACTGGCAGTCAATCTATGTGTAACAATCGCGAAAACCTAAGAACTCGATAAATTAAAATATGTTTTATACGTAATTAAGTCCGGAATCAAAAATCAAATAATGTGTGAAAATCGTGAAAACAGCTGCGCTTGTGTCGAATTTTTTTTCATGCCGTTAACTTTTCCTTCCAAGTACCGAAGAATTCTTCGACCGAGCAATCAACAGACCTAGACGATGCCTCGTAGAGAGGCGAAACACGTGTCGGGTATATTTTTGATGGTGGTGTTTGTGACCGTAGTCGCGCTTGTGTATACTTATTTTATTAATTTTATACTTTATTTTTTATATTAGAGATTAATTTTATATTAGAGAGGGTGGGAAAATCAACTGCATGAAAACATATTCAACACAATTTTATAATTTTGCACGTAGCAAATTAATTTACTTTCATTTTTATTAACATGGACTTCCGCAAAGTAACGACTGAATCTATTAATAACTTACTTGCAACCTATTTTCTTGCAATCTTTCCACATACATTCTTCAGGTTCATTAGA
>NW_020656036.1:0-9012 GCF_003589595.1 Hyposmocoma kahamanoa
AAAAAATATCACCGAATCAGAAATCGCTGCAACACATTGATTAGGGATGCTCAGCGACGCCACATCCACACATCCATCGAAAATGGTAACCCCACTAAAATTTGGAATTTCCTTAAATCGCTTGGAGTTGGTAAATCTCATAGCAATAATTCTTCCTTAGACCTGAATCTAGATAACCTTAACAATCACTTTTCATCTGCGCCAGTCTTTGACTGTTCAGTCAAAGACAACACTTTGCTATATCTTTCATCATTACCAACTCCTGACTATTCATCTTTTGTTCTTAATCAATTTACTGACTGTGATGTTAAGAAAAACATTTTAGCTATCGCTTCCAATGCTGTAGGCAGTGATTGCATTAGTCGTAATATGATCATTCCGCTCCTCGATCTCCTCACTCCCGTCATTACTAAAATCCTTAATAAATCTGTCTCTACCTGTGTTTTCCCCTCTGCCTGGAAAAACGCTTATGTCATTCCACTACCGAAAAAAACCAAACCCAGCTTCCCTTCAGACTACCGTCCTATTTCAATTCTTCCTTTCCTGTCGAAAGTCCTAGAAAAGCTTGTTCACTGTCAGTTGACTAATTTCGTAAACAGGAACAACCTTTTCAATCCTCTCCAGTCTGGTTTCCGCATTGGTCATAGTACGACTACTGCACTCACGAAAATCACTGATGACATCCGTTTGGGTATGGAAAATCAACAATTGACTGTGCTGACACTCCTCAACTTCAGTAATGCCTTCAATGGTGTTGACTTTGACCTATTATTGGAGGTATTGCCTACTCTTAACATATCTCCAGCAGTTATTGATTGGTTTCGAAGCTACCTCTGTGGACGTCGGCAGTGTGTGCGCAATGAGAATTCTTTCTCTACGTGGTGCGATATTTCCGCCGGAGTCCCGCAGGGTGGCATCCTTTCTCCTCTCTTATTTTCTTTGTTTATTAACTCTATCACACAATCCCTCACTTCTTCTTATCATCTTTATGTTGATGACCTCCAGATTTACACCCAGTCGTCTATTCAAGACTTACTAAGTGCCATTAACGCTACCAATGTGGACCTTGAATCCATTCGTCAATGGAGTCAGTCCTTTGGCCTTAAAGTTAACCCATCCAAAACACAATCGATTATTATAGGTAGCACTTGGTTCAATTCTCGTTTAAATCTAGACTCCTTTCCCCCTGCGGTTTTCGATGGTGTCTGTATTCCTTATTTGGATACAGTCAGAAATTTGGGGGTAATTTTTGATAAATGTCTGACTTGGAAGTCGCAAGTTGCTGAGGTTAGCAGGAAGGTGTTTGGTGCGCATTTCTCTCTGAGAAGGCTTAAAAACTTTCTGCCGACTAAAACCAAAATTACTCTGGCCCAGAGCATTCTCCACCCGATACTGGACTATGCAGATGTTTGCTACCCAGATTTGTCAGTAACTCTGCTCAATAAATTGGAACGGCTCCAAAATATGTGTGTTAGGTTCATCTTCGGACTACGTAAATTTGACCATGTCTCCCAATTTCGCGCACAAATTAAATGGCTGCCCATCCATCGGCGTAGAGATCTTCATATCCTTTCACTTCTCTATTCAATTCTGTTCTATCCCTTTACGCCTTCTTATCTTAAAGATCGCTTTACTTTCCACTATTCTACACTCTGTCGTCCCCTTCGCTCCTCTGATACTCTCTTACTTAACTTGCCCTCTCATACCTCTAACTTTTATTCCAACTCTGTTACCATTTCTGCGATCAGATTGTGGAATTCTCTCCCTGAATCGATTCGACGATCCACTTCTCTTGATTCCTTCAAACTACGTGTCAAGGATCACTTCCTCAACTCCTAAATTTCGTCTGTACTCTACTATCCTTTCATTTATTTCCTGCATTTATACTTCATTTTTCTTTTTCCTTTAAAAGTATATAAGCATTTAATATTATTATGTATTTATTGTTATGTACGTATTAATAATATTATTGTTATTTGCATGTATATGTATATCTATCTATGGATATGTATATACATTTTTTTTTTATTACTTATTATGTAATATACTTATGATGATATTTTTTGGTTGCACCTCTTTTGCATATCCGAAATGTCTATCCTAAGGTTGCCTGGAAGAAATTGCTACATAGCAATAAAGCCGCCTGTTGCACATTGAATTACCACTACTGTTATACTTAAGCTATTGTACTGGATTTTAATTGTATTTTTTATGTGCAATAAAGAATATTTCATTCATTCATTTATTCATTCATTCATTCACCTAAACATATTAACATACCTACATATCACAATAACTTTTGAACTTTGTAGGATTTCTCAGTCGAATAAAATCACTGTAATCATGGTGATTTGAGTAAATTTCACTATAATTTAAATATACGTACTTCATTAATTTCAGACTCTTATGGTCTGAATAAATAAATGAGATTAAAATAAGGAAAAAGAAATAATATTTTCAATAATAATTGAAAAAAATACTTTCGATTTTGCTATAAAAAAACCTCTGACAACACACACAACCCTACCCTCCCTGCTGTATGCGTAGTCTCTAAAGATTGCTGTAAGTCGCGGTGTCATGAAGCGAGGGAAGGATAAAATGACGTAAGGAGAAATTCTGTACTTGCTTATATTTGTTTTTAAATACCGTAACACTCATTGCACTGTAAAAACTCGGACCTTTAAAACGCTGTAAATCACATTGTACGTACTTTACAACACTCAAGTAAATGCTGCAAGTGATACAATTTTAACATTAGGGAACGCAAAAATGCTGTAATCAGAAGCACAGAAAAATTTAATTACATGTTATTGATGTAACGCACATTTCGCAAAAAAACGCAGGATTTTATGTGGGTTATCTCGTTTTAAAATTCCTTAATCAGAAAAAAGCGTTAAAAAAATTTGCTGTCCAGATTTTATTTTTCATTTTAGAGACATGAGACCCAGACCAATCGAAGCAGAAAAGAAAACTGAAGAAGAATATGCAAAAAAAGCATTTTTGCAGGTATTGCGGGTTACAGCATTATCGCTTTCCAGCGACGATATGCATATATATTTCTGCATATAGCAAGAACCACTTCACGGCATTTTGATTATTTTCCTTTTCACCTTAATTTACTTTCCACTCTGTGTACGAAATTACATTTAGGAAAATTTTAATTGGTACTGAAAGCACGCTAACAGGTGAGATCCTACCCTAAGTATACATTAATATTTTTCGTTTCTCTTCTTTTGGTCTTTGTAGTTGTACCATTAACAGTTTATTTTGACTTATAAGAAGTGTGGTAAATATGAAAAATGAGAAAAAAGATTCCGTCTTTAGACTCGAGTGACTAATTGTAATGAAATTACCCACTCAGACTATATTTATCACCAGGATGCGCATATTGTGAAACATATAGCAACGTTGTGTTGGATGCAATTGATTGCAACAATCAAAAACATAACTGTTAGGTTGATCACTGAAAATGAGTCATTTAAGAATAAAACTACAAATATTATGATGGAAGTTAATTAATTTGCTACTCCGCGAACCTAGTGAAGGTTCAATTGTGCAAAATAGCTGCGCTTGTGTTCAATATTTTTTCTTGCAGTTAATTTTCCCACCATCACTCCTTATAAAAGTAATAAAATAAATAACACAAGCGCAACTGCAGTCATAAACACTACCACCAAATTTACCCGACACGTGTTTCGCCTCTCCACGAGGCATCCTCAGGGGCTGTTGTTGTTCAGGCGCAATTAATAGATTCAGGCATTGACTTACAAATAAATTCAGGCGTTACTTTGGGAAATACATGTTAATAAAAATGGAAGTTGACCATAATAAATATCATGGTCACAAATTGTACCAGTTGTACGTTGTTAAAAAAACTACAACATGTCTCCTTAGCTCTATTATCAAATAGAGCTCCAAGAGTTAGAGTTATTAGAAATTTCTTTGAATAAAAGAAATCACGTAGTTGAAAAGTACTTGCAAAAGAACCGCCTTTTCGGCTACACATAGACAGAAATAATTGATTTACGACACGATATTTTAAAATGATTCTAATACTGCAAAAAAATCATTTACCGCCGCGCCGTGGGCGTGACAACTGTCAACTGGTTTATATCAATTGAATGTATAATTATGGAACTCATACAAAACGAACAAAAATTTTTTTTTATATAATAATAAATATATTTAAAGATAGTGCTAAGCCTTAACACAGATATTATTGGTATTATAAGCATCATCATTAGCATTTAATATTGCTACAAGCAAAGGCTGGGAAGACTTATTACAATTTCTTGACACATCATACACTATAAATTCTGATCATGTCATTTAACGAGTCTTGCAGTCTGCTTAAAGAAACAGTAACACTTCTAAATGGAACACTTCTTCTGGAATAATCAAAAACTTTATTCTATAAAAACAGTTTTACTTTTTAAAAGATTATAAATTTACAAAATTTCGTCAAAAATATTAACCTAAAATAAAATCCCAGCCTGTATCCTGTCTCGCTCAAAAATTCCCATTGTGCTGGCGGCGCGGCGGCGAGGTAATCGATGGCAATGGACACCGGCTGACCAACCACGACCCAGAGGGTCGATCACAGGCCCTAGCTATGAGTGGGTGACCCAACTCTTTAAACAAGTCCCTAGCTGGTTTCAAATCTGGATGATGCACTGGTCTCATTTGTCATTGTATCGAATCAATATCAATCGAACCTTTTATATAATTGTGATACACTCATTATATTCTACTTACTACCCTATTTCGCTGTTGCATGTCTGTTGTTCAACAATGCGTATTTCGATTAAAAGCTAATTTTTATGCAAAACCATATAAATTTTCAGAATTTAAAACGTTATCTTCTTATTTATTAATAACTATTAAATGACTATTTCAAATAGTTGCAAACAAGCTATAGCAAAGTAGAAAGCGTACCGAGTAAACATAAATAACGACGTTGTAAGATAAATAATGTCAAATTAGAAACGTGAGCAATTATTAGCAAAACACGTGAATTATTTGATATTTAAAAAAAAATCACAATGTTACGTATAGCGCCACCTAGGGTCGAGTAGAAAAAGCATGACAAACTAAGAATTTATTGCGAAGCAAATAATATTTTCTTTTTGCAGTAGATGGCAGGCTTCTCGAAAAAGTTTCAACAAATGTTGTTTAGAAATATTTTTAATGCAAACATTGATTTTAATGTTATTTGAAGTTAATACACTGGTTAATTAATATTATTTGAAACATTAAATTAAGAAAATTCTAAATTTATATACTTATAAAAATTAAAGAAAATCTGTTAGGGTATTTCAACAATAGTACTCATAGCCGAAATAGCTCAGTTGGGAGAGCGTTAGACTGAAGATCTAAAGGTCCCCGGTTCAATCCCGGGTTTCGGCAAACGTTTTTACTTTTTTGCATTCTTTATAGTTCTTTAAATTTCTGACATTCATAAATTCTTTTTCACAAGAATATTCAATGCATTACAAAACTTCTGTAAACAGAGTAATCTGCTGAGTCTGTTACTTGTAATCCTAATTGTGGGGTCGAAACTAAAATGATTTTTTACTTGATTGGTTTTAATTCAGTGTCTTTCGGTGTTTTCACACAGTAAAAAGAAAAATATAACTTCGATGCATCGGCCGGGAATCGAACCCGGGCCGCCCGCGTGGCAGGCGAGCATTCTACCACTGAACCACCGATGCTTGTATGTCTTAAACTGAAAGTCAAGTCCTAATCAGCTCAAAATTTATTATTATGATATCGACGACGCGACCGAATAATATGTAAAGGAAAAACTGCAACGTTACAGCAGCAATTAAAAACTTAAAAAATACTACTCATTGGTGTATATCCATATAGTATATCCATACTTAAACACAATGTATGACCAATTTAAAGAAAAAGTTTGATTTTATATTCTATAGAACAAACGTTGGAGTTCCGAATAATTATAAAATTAATTAGGCAATAAATCTGAAACTAAATTATGATGTGTATTTTGAGTAATTTAAAATTTATACACACGTATAAAAACGGGTGTGTCAAAATAAAAAATATCATAGGAAAATGATATTGTTTCTGAAATCTTTTTCTGTGTAAATATTTCTATTCACATCACTAGTTTATTTGTATTTCATCAAAATTATTAATTATAATAACAGATTCAAACAACGATATCTATCTTTGGATTCAAACACTAAACACTAAATACACCTCACTTACGAAATAAAATACGAAATAATGTCGAGGTTGGTCATGTTCCTATGAACCGTTCGACTGAGGGTCTTCTGCGAAATCCAATATTACTGTTCCATAAACTTTTTTATGTTCCGACGCACGAATGGAAATGCTGTCAATACACGCTTTATGGGTCTCTACCGTTACGTTTTATTATTTAAATTGGTCAAATATTCAATAGAACGTAGGAATAACACGCCTTTCTTAGGCGAATATCGCACATTGGCAATTCTTAGGGTCGTATTCTAGAACTCTACTCAATGCTCAAGTCAGGATTTGAGTATGATTTCAAGAACTAGAAATCATACTCAAGTCCCTGCCATTTGGGTCGTATTTCCAGTGCTTGTGTTTCAAATGCAATCTTAACTTGAGCATTGAGTAGAGTTCTAGAATACGACTCTTAGACTACATCTGTTTCGTGCCAAGTGCAAATGCTGTAATATCTTTAATTAAATTATTATTATTCTTCTTGGGTAGCGGCTACATATACATATATAGCAGATTGTCGAAAGTACTTTGCAAATTATAATAAAAGTGTAACAAGATTATATAGAAACCATCACGTGAACGAAGTTACAAAATAAATTTTACGTGCACATTCCAAGTAGTTAACAGGCTTACGAGTCTGTTACTTGTAATATTTTTTTGTCTTATATACATTTTGCAATAGCTGATTACAAAACATCACCGCTTGTAATTGAACTGTACACGAAACATTAAATTGTAAAAATTGTAATGACAAAAAAAAATTCAATTCCATTTTCAACCCCTAAAGTTAACCTACAAATACATACGTCTAAGTCATAGTGAGAGTGGCTTGTCTGTTGGAACAAAATTCACTAAAACAATAAACAAAACAAAAAAACCACAAATAAATATTTGACTTTCGAACATACACGGCTGTGATTGGGTCACCATTTCGTGTGTACAAGAATATGCCAAATTTCAACTTTGAAAATAGTGACAGTATAGTGTTTCGTTTTCATTCAAGAGAGCTGATAGTACTGCTGCTAACATCAACAGCATGTAGTCAACAAAGTTTCCTCACAGTAGTAATAATACCTAGGGTCAAAATAATGAAATTGGCGAGGCTTCTAAATTTTAAATTTTGGCATCATTCATTTGTTGTCGTTTTCATTAGTTATATTCTTTATTTAATTAATTATTTTGCATTCGCTTTCAAACAAAAATAATACTATTATATATATTATATTCGTGTAATTATTTAATGTGAGTTCCGTGGTTTTTCATTTTCGATATATATATAGTGTATGGAGTGAATGCAACTAACAAACGCCCTGTGCGTTTTTGGTTTGCTCGATTTCGTGAGTCTAGTGGACGACTAAAGCTTAAGGTGAATAATAACGGGTTGTGACATTGACTTACAAATAAATGGACGACGGGTCTAATACAAAAACCACGAAAAAAATGTCCCAAGTCAACCTATTCGAAATTTAAATTGTAATGTCATCGCAGTATCGCGCTGTCAGTAGAACAAATGAAGACTAAAGCGGAGTTTGGCGCTCTGTATACGATTTTAGCGGCTTACAAGTGCGGACACTTTTTAGCGCGGACCCGACGTCCATATAATTGTAAGTCAATGGGTTGTGAGCTCTTCATGAAGTCGATCCATCTCAAACGATGAAGGAAATAGCAGCACGGTGTTACTATATCCTTCATATCGATCCATTTGCCCAAATCGGTATAGCAAGAAAAAAATATATAATTACAGGTCCGAACTATAACGAGCAACGCACTTTGTCTTCGAAATAGATACCTATGTATGCATTTTTAGAACGTATCTAATTATTTATGATAAAAACTTGATTTCTTAACTCTCTCTCAACAAAATGATTTTTTTTAGAGACAACAAGTTGAATTCTGGTGATGAACCCCAAACAGTGTCTAAAAAAGAAACTCGCCCACAGAAAATTGTTGGTAACTGCTTGGTGGTCTTGGTGGTCGCGAAGCAATCCACAGCTGTCCTAAATCTAATTTAGTTTATGTTCTTAATCTAACCATGACAGCTGAACGCTAATGCGAAATAAATGGGGAGAATGATGACAAGCAGTTGCTTGTCATCATTCTCCCCATTTATTTCGCAAACGGTTTATCAAGCAATCTTCAACTGCTCCAGCTACTTCTAGACGATAACGCCAGATCTAATACTTTTTTGATAATGATAATATTAATTATTTTTTAATAAAAATATTTTTGTTCCTTTAACAACTGAACATAATTATGTATGTTCAATTGTTGGCTTGTTCGTCCCGTCACTTGATATCATAAAAAAAAGTTATAAAGTGAAAAATATGCGCATTATATAAAGATGTGCAATATGCAACATTTATTTTTCTAAGTACCAGATATAGTACTTAAGCTTTAAGTTGAGCCTTAAGTAAACATCAACCTTCCAGAGATATATACTTCATATATTCATTACAGACGGATATGATAAAAGAATGTATCTACCACAATGAAAAATTAAAAACATAATAATTTGAATAAGATTGTAAAGTGAAAAGTGTATGAGTATGACAACAGACGAAAAACAAGCAATGAATAATGTATTATCGAGTTCTTAGGTTTTTGCGATTGTTACACATAAGAAATGAAACTATTTTTTCGGATTTAAATCGCATATATTTGTTTTTTCAAACAACCCACCCATGGTCACGGTTGACTGAGGTGGTACAGTCATCAACCAGTTATGTCTAACATTAATGCAAACCACCCTATTTTTTCACTATAGTTACAAAAGTTATT
>NW_020656036.1:9112-28568 GCF_003589595.1 Hyposmocoma kahamanoa
TTATTAATTAATAATGAAAATTAGAATAAATTAAAACATATTAATTAGTACTGCAGTCTTATGTCCGTTTGGGATTTTTTATCGGAGGAAATACTGGATCCCAAACTGAGGATATGGAGAAACCATGTTCCCTGTTGAAATTTGGATGTTTTTTAATTTCTATGGCCTCTCACAGCTTCTTGGGTAAATAACGGAATTATTTTACAAGGACCTGGGGTTTGTCAAACTTCATTGAGTGTGTAGGTTTATCCATGACATGTTCGCAGACTGCAGACTTATTTACGCGACGGTGTTTGACATCAGCTATATTATGTTCTTTGACGCGGGTACAAATACTTCGCTTCGTTTATCCAATATAAGAGAGACCGCACTCATAGTCAAGCTTGTGAACTCCTGCATCCTGTAAAAACATGTTACATTTCACGGGTCTCAGGAACTGAGAAATCTTCCTCAGGGGCTTGAAATAGGTCTTAATAGACGCACGCCTGAGGACTCTTCCGAAATTGTCTGTAACACCTCTCACTTAAGGTAAAATGGCAGGTCTTCGCTCGACTGTTGGTGGTTTCATACGGCGCCTGTGGCGTTGGCGTGGAATCTTCAACTTATTCGTATGTAGGACTTGCTTTATATGCTGAATAATATAATGTTAAAAATACGTATTATAATGTTAAACACTATGAAATCTGATAATGGTTGGTGGACGAACACTTTCGTAAGGAGTTCTACTGGTACTAATTGGTTTATGTATATAATAAAAAGTTTACTTCCTATCACACTGCCTGTGGAACAGATCAGTTTGTAGTTCTTGTATTTGAAGTAGTTCTTATTTTTTATTAGTTTAGATTAGATAGTAGTTTGAATATTATGTTCAATTTCAACGTACACTGTTTTCTGTTTCTCAAATAGGATTTTAGCCAACCATGTGCCTTTTCGAGTATGTCAGTATTGTATAGTTTAAACATCAAGATGTTACGTGATACTTTGTCGTAGCTTTCGTCATATCAATAAGTATATATACCTAGAGCGTAGCGTAGATTTATCCTGAATACAGCCGAATACCCGTTGGATATACTTATTTGACGACAGCATTCGTGGTTGAGTGATTTTTACGAAAACCAAAATCGTTTATGTTAATAGATTAAAATTTCCAAGTAACTGTAAATGCGATTTGTAATTGCTTTTTCAATAATTTTTTAGAACACTGAGAGAATAGCGATGTATATAAAACTTCCTACATTAATGTGAAGTAATCATGAAAACTCCTAGACAATAGTCGTCTTTTAGTTGACTGGTACAGAAGGTCTACTCTCAAAATATACAACCGCAGCTGCGTACGAAATCAAAACTATCCGTGAGCCGTCCGCAGTTCGTTAGCCACAACAACGCTTTCGGTTTGGGCTTCGGATCTCATAGACAATAACGGACCGATAACATGTGTGAATGGTGAAATAGGTTATTTTACACACTTATACAAAAATTTTACTGAACAAACGGCGGATTTCTTTAATGTTGTACCATAATCTATCGAAAAATCATTATCGACTTGCAAACGTTTGATTAAAGTCGATTTTGGAATATTTTACTTCTTATGGGAATATCCGGGAATGTCATGTGAGAATTTATTATTTTGCATTTATAAATACTCAAATATTATAAAAAGTTAATTTGTGCAGGAAAAATATTTAAATGTAAGACTATAGAATAGTTAGAACTATTGTGATTTAGGATTGTATGAAAGTCCTAGCACACTACTAAGTAATAAGTGTCAATCGCCTTAAAAAAATATTTTTGAAAAGACTTTAAAGAGAGTCATAAGGTTTTTTATTGTGCTGGACGAACAAGTCGTCCATAGCAGTGCAGTCCAGTTGCAGTGCAATTCAGAGCTTACGTGGCACTCGGAGATATATGTTGACAAGTCCCATGTACCTATAATTTTACCAGCACCCTTAATCTTCAAAACCGTAACGCACTAATGCTCACATTACCGCTAGGCGGCAGAAATAGGTCAGACGGCAGTACTTCTTTGGAAGAACTCTTTTACAAGGAGCTCTACATTACTCTTTCAAAAGGAAAATTGGGTCTAGTCCTATAAATAGAAGGGAGAAAGACACAACAAGACAAATGTGTATACTGCATGGAAGTCCTTGCAAAATTAATGTAATCAAATATAATTAATTACCTCTTAATTCCTTTTATTCAACGTATTTTCTGAAATATGTCACTTAAGGAAAATAATTATATGGCAAATAATTATATTTACCTTAAACTTCCTTTCCTTCAGAAACGTATTCAGGAAAATACGACGTACTTATCCATTTCCACTTCATAAGTTTTTTTTTGCACATATTTTTCTAAACGTGTTGAATAAACACTCACGAAATGCTCAAGAATGTAAAAGTAATTTGTGGTTATCTATGTCTGTGTC
This sequence comes from Hyposmocoma kahamanoa, assembly GCF_003589595.1. Lineage (NCBI taxonomy): Eukaryota > Metazoa > Arthropoda > Insecta > Lepidoptera > Cosmopterigidae > Hyposmocoma > Hyposmocoma kahamanoa. The sequence goes on from NW_020656036.1 coordinate 11,538, forward strand.
CATGGCACCCGCGACACAGGGTTTCCCTAGTGCGGGGCTGTATTGAGTGTGATACGTTATTAGTATTATTATAATATCAATGTGTATTATTGTATTTGTATAAAACAGATATTATAACACTATATTTGGGAAATACGTGCCTATCATTGTTTGTATAACTAATAATCAAAATCAAAAGATTTGAAAGTCATTCGCACCTTAAAGCACATTGAACTGCGTTTGGAAACATACAAATTAGTTTCTGTATTCAATAATACTTTGCTTAGATACGGCTTAGTACGTTAACCTCAATGATTAATGTTTTAAAGTTCACTAAAAAGGTGATGTTTTCACAAGCAGCCTGTTTTCTACTTTAAACAATATATTGGGAATTATACTGATCTAATATATATATTATATATATATTAGATCTTATCCATTTTTATCCCTTTACTTTTGTTGTTTTTCTATTTCTTTATTTTTAATCTTAGATTGAGGCTTATTCTGGTACAAGAGACTAATCAAATCGTTTTCTTAAAAGTTACTTCGATACGATCACAGACCGATAGGTTACAATTTAAATTGCAACAATCCATCAAGTCCATCACCCATACGCATCACAAACAGAAACTCTGTTCTACTAAAAAGTATTGACGGCACCATGTATGTATCTGTCTGTGTAACGATGGGAAGGTCACGAGGTTGAGGTCGCGCCGGGCCCAACTCCCGATTGTCCCGTCGAGGCGCGCGGCGCTCGCACATTGGGATCGGTCTACATTGCAATTTACATACTTGAATATGAATCGACAAGTCGAAAGAGATAATCTGCACTATGACTTGTTTTCTATTCCAGGAAACATTGACTCCGATTTGAAAAATTAACAAAAATATAAAATAATCTAATTATGTTTATCGAATTCAGTCATGGTTTTAATTTCTAGCTAACTCACCGGTGACCCATGTATCCATGAGATGTTTCGCAGTAAACAATTGACTATCATGTCAAAACAAAACAGTGCAAGTCCTAAACAGTGTTTTGTATTTTCGTTGCACACATGTTGCACACTCTCATTTTGGTTACCCATATTTTATTGATTTTCTTGGTTACTCTCGTAAGTTCTGAATTAAAACCAGCGCCTTAAGGAACTTAGACATATGATTAGCCAATGCCCTTCCACGTTATGACAAAACAATACCCGTTTTAGCCTCTGCATTTAATCTGTATTGTGTCATATTAGTGTAGAAGATATTTATACTATATTGAAACAGAAATATTATTTTGTGGCCAATGTAGTTACAGGTACATGCATACGAGAAAATTTATAATACTTAGAAATTATGAAAACTTCACAATAGTGATAAAAATTAATATTTCAACATACAATTCGATAGTAATTTGATGTAGTTATTATATAAAAAAATTGATAATGATGAAAAAAGAGAAATCATTACAATAAGAATGTTTGTATGTTTGAATGTTTGAAAGCAGGCTAAATTTATTTGTTTTTAATTCAAATAGCTTTTGCAATTAAGAATCAAAAGAACTTATCTAATGAAGATTATTATAATGACTGGATGGAGTTATTTAATATTTAATGCACAAAGTAAGTTAGTATTGTATCTTTTCCGTTGTTAGCATGAAAAATTACATAAAAACTAAAAATTCTTTTTGCAGCTCTTTCTCAAAAGGTGTTTTTGATTATTACTGGGTGTATTGGTTTGATACGCTATCGTCTCTGTGATGCAACGTTAATAACTACGTGGCGTTTAAGGCTTATACTTGTTTTATTTATTTTAGGATTATTATAATAATGTGTGAATGTACATAATTTAAAGTCACATATCATGTACATTTTGATGTATACGGTGCCTTACGAAGATAAAGTACCTTTACACGTGGACTTTCGCTTTTTTTTCACGAGTACAAAAACCTTTTAAGATTTGTCCCATGGTCATAGGAATACCGTGTATATTCAACAGAGTAATATATGCAGTATTTTGTCAAAGAACGAGACAATTTATTATTTTTAACTTATTTAGTTCGTATAATAAATCTTGTGACATTCTTATCTGTAATATTTTATGACTTGACATTTGCGAAACATGATTATACCAGCACGGTTTTTGTTAGATTTTCTGTTGATATGTCTTAAGCATATAAAGGAATTATTATTACATAAGTGTTAAAAGATATATAGTCTGATGCAGTGATTGCTGATGGTTTTTAGTATTAAAAAGAAATATCTGCCATCAATTTACCACATGACCAGCAGAATGAGAATTTATCGAGTTCTTAGGTTTTCGCGATTGTTACACATAGGAAATGAAACTATTTTTCCGGATTTAAATCGCGTATATTTGTTTTTTCAAACAAACCGACGTTTCGGGCCCTTTACAGGTCCCATGGTCACGGTTGACTGAGGTGGTACAGTCTTCAACCAGTTGTGTCTAATATTAATGCAAACCACCCTATTTTTTCACTATAGTTACAATAGTTATTAATTAAATACCTTATTTTTAATTTTACAAAGAAAACATTCCAATTTACGCTACATTAAGTTTTACAAATTATTTTATTGAATGAATTTTTATTAAGTTTAATTTATTATTAATTATTAATAGAAATTCAGTTTTGCAAAATCGTTTGAATTACGCAGTGGCTCCTCGTCGTGTTCCATACGAAGAAATTATTTGTAACGTTGAGGATTGTCTAGTTAAAAACAACATGAGAAAGGAAGTTTTGGAGGCAATACGCCAAGACGTTTCGTTAATATTGCGTTCAAATAAACAGCCCAGACCGAATCTTACTCGAGATGAATATAACGCGCTGAAGACCTTCCGCGAAGATTCTGAATTAGTCATCCTCCGTGCAGATAAAGGTAACGCGACGGTGGTCATGAATACGTCAGATTATAACAGCAAAATAACTGACTTACTATCGGATGAAAGCACTTATAAAAAGATGAAGAAAGACCCTACCACCAAGATATTAAAAACAACAACTAACTTAATATCTAAGCACTCCGATACGCTGAAACTTGATGTAAGTGCGTTTGTGCCCTGCGCCGTGAAACCACCAAAACTGTATGGGTTACCAAAAATACACAAGGCTGACAGCCCACTCCGTCCCATAGTTAGCCAGATTGACACACCAACCTACAAACTGGCTCAACACATGGCAAAGGTACTGTCACCATTGAGAGGGAACACTTCCACACATGTGAAGGATTCATACCATTTCATCAGTGGAATCAAAGATCTACGGTTAACTGATGATGACACCATGGTCAGTTTTGATGTTCAGTCGCTGTTTACCAACCTACCAGTAAAAGACTGCATTGAAATTGTACGTAGGAAGCTAAGGGAACATAATATGTCCATTGAATATGCAGAATTATTAGAACACTGCCTAAGATCAGGCTATCTATTGTGAATAATGAATTCTACCTACAAATTGACGGTATAGCGATGGGCTCCCCGGTATCTCCCGTTGTTGCCGATATTTTCATGGAAGACTTCGAGGAGCGAGTTTTACCCATGGCCTCAGCTAGGCCGAAGATTTTCAAACGGTACTTTGATGATACTTTCACAATATTACCTAAAGATAGCATACCTTCTTTCTTGGACCATCTTAATTCTTTTAGTACTAAGATCCAATTTACTATGGAACAAGAGAATTGTGGTACTTTAGCTTTCTTAGATGTTTTAATTAAAAGAAATCCTAATAACACCTTAGGCCATACCGTATTTCGAAAGAAAACCCATACAGATAGGTACCTCAATGGTAATTCCCATCACCATCCTAGCCAGTTAGCTACCGTGGGCAAATCTTTGTTTCAGAGAGCATATGGTGTCTGCGACAGTAATCATCTGGCGGGGGCACAGTAATCATCAGCATATAAAGCAAGTCCTACATGCGAATAAGTTGAGGATTCCACGCCAATGCCGCAGACCCCGTGTGAAACCACCAACAGTCGAGCGAAGACCTGCCATCTTACCTTACGTGAGAGGTGTTACAGACAAGATCGGAAGAATCCTCAGGCGTGCATCTATCAAGACCTATTTCAAGTCCCTGAGGAAGATTTCTCAGTTCCTGAGACCCGTGAAATGTAACATCCCCTTACAGGATGCAGGAGTTTACAAGCTTGACTGTGAGTGCGGTCTCTCTTATATTGGACAAACAAAGCGAAGTATTTGTACCCGCGTCAAAGAACATATAGCTGATGTCAAACACCGTCGCGTAAACAAGTCTGCAGTCTGCGAGCATGTCATGGATAAACCTACACATTCAATGAAGTTTGACAAACCCCAGGTCCTTGCAAAAGAAGTCCGTTATCTACCCAGGATGCTGCGAGAGGCCATTGAAATTAAAAAACATCCTAATTTCAACAGGGAAGATGGTTTCTCCGTACCACCAGTTTGGGATCCAGTATTTCCTCTAATGAAAAATCCCAAACAGACATAAGACTGCAGTACTAATTAATATGTTTTAGTTTATTCTAATTTCTATTAATAATTAATAATAAATTAAACTTAATAAAAATTCATTCAATAAAATAATTTGTAAAACCTAATGTAGCGTAAATTGGAATGTTTTCTTTGTAAAATTAAAAATAAGGTATTTAATTAATAACTATTGTAACTATAGTGAAAAAATAGGGTGGTTTGCATTAATATTAGACACAACTGGTTGAAGACTGTACCACCTCAGTCAACCGTGACCATGGGACCTGTAAAGGGCCCGAAACGTCGGTTTGTTTGAAAAAACAAATATACGCGATTTAAATCCGGAAAAATAGTTTCATTTCCTAGAATGAGATATAATAAATGTTGACACAGTGACAAAAACATCTACAAATATTTTTTTATGATACCAAGCCACAGAACGAGCAAATCGTGAGTTAGTTTTGTTGTAAGAGCTTTAAATCGGTAAGATCTGAGGGGCATTGCCATTGCGCCCGTCACATTAAGATCTTAGTTGACAAGTCATATGTACCTATAATTTCACCAGCACCCTTATCCTTTAAAACCGGAGCGCAGTAAGGCTCATATTACCGCTTGACGGTAAAAACTGGACGAACTCTTTGACAAGGAGCTCTACTGCCAGTAATTATAATGTAGAGCTTTAAATCGGTAAGATCTGAGGGGCACTGCCACTGCGCTCATCACCCTAAGACCTTAGTTGACAAGTCCCATGTGCCTATAATTTCACCAGCACCCTTATCCTTCAAAACAAGAGCGCAATAAGACTCATATTACCGCTGGACGGCAAAAATTGGTCGAACTCTTTGACAATTAGCTCTACCGCTAGTAATTAAAATGTACACATGTATTTTAACTTTATACGTGTACAAGTCTCACAACTGCTTTTAATGGTGAAATGCAACTGGTTTGCATCTATTGCACCAAGTTCGTATAAGGTAGATAGATATGTTATTAGGCCACCGACTATTCAGTCGGTCAGTGTTCCAGTGTAATTTGTAACTTTGTATTGTTTAATAATAATTGTTCTTCAATGTAATTGTTATTATTAATTTGTTTCTCACGCTTCTATTCAAGTAAAATATGCTTGTTAGTTGGTTCTTATCGATTTAGAGCAATCACAAGAATATTATAACCCTGTTTTAAAGATAAATAGAGCCCATTGACGACCGCTGGAACAGTGTCATAGGCAGCACTTTCGATTTCGTGTTATCGTCAGTTTTTATAATAATTAATCATGACTTTCTAGAACACCGTCCCGTTAAGAGAATTACATAAGGGACCTGCTTAATAACCTGTTATAGGTTTTATGTCGTAACATCGGTCATCAACAACTTTGTTTGTGTTGGGCCTTATTTCTAGATCATCGCTTTATCTACCGACTACGAGATTCTTTATTACTAAGTACTTAATTACGTCAACTTCCGAAAGAGGGTCTAGACCTCAAACACACCATACGCCAATTGTTTCTGTCTCTGCAGCGTATACTTTCATAAGCATCTATTATTATAATATTGCGCTAAGGTAAAGATAGTAAAAGTAAGTAAATCGAAAGACAATTGGAGTCGCTTTTGTTTATTGGTTAGTGGCTCATATAAATATTGTTATCATAATTCAATCTTTTTAGCGTTCCTCCTAATTTCTGTGAGTGTAAATAGGTGACAACTTATCTTCGTATGTAGCAGATATAGATAAACACTTTATTGCTTGTGATGGTTCTAATATCTGTGATGGCAAGTACCAATGCCTTACCAAGTACTTTAACATCAAACTTACATACATTTGTGAATATTTAATAGCAATACCTATAATCGAGTGCAAACGACCTAGTGAACGAAGTTCGAAACGATGGTGTGACCAGGTGGCTGAAAGTCTGGCAATACCCGTGAGCGTCGCACTCTACCTAGCCAAAGACAGAGTGCAGTGGGGAAGATTGATTGACGGTCTACTAGCTAGCTACTAGGAGGAGTAGCAAAATCTCTCGCTAACATCGTAATGAAATCTGCAAATTGAAGAAGGTCCACCACAATTGGAAAAAGTGCTAACCCCCCAGGGCCAGCGTGGCGGATAATGGCCTAAACAATTTCCTTCAAAGGGTTCCGTGCCTAACATTGGGACTTATAATGAGTTGATCACGATGATGATGATGATGATGAGGGGTCGGTAAATGAGCCACAATCGTGACATGCGAATAATTGTAACTAGTACGTATCGATTTATTCGCTTTTTTCCCATATTTATTCGCTTATATTGTGTATACTTATACATTGGTCTGCATTATTTTGTATAATATAGCTAAATAATAATCAAATAATCACAAACATTTGGTAAATTGCTATACTGTTTGTTCATACATAAACACTTAACAACATGGGCTGTTATTTGCGTAAAATATTTTATGATATTAATAAAAATATAATAATAATATACAAAAATATATTTATTCGTGTAAGGCGACAAGCTTAAAATAAATAGTTGATATAACAACCTATTCCATATCCAATAATACGTAAAATCTTTTGTTATGTCTATAAATGTCGGAAATGGAAAACGGTTACAGTACTATAATGATTGGAAAACACTAATAAATTTGGAGATAGTGTGTAATAGTAATAATTCAAGTTGTAGAGTGGACCTGTCCGTATGCCAACTCAAAAAAATGTACAACGAAAAAGAACCTTGCGTGTTCGACCGCTAGAACCGCATGCACGAACATTCATTTGCCGTGCAATCTCTAAAGTAAGTACATGAGATACACCTATGACATCAACTTAATATATGTTTAAAACTACATGTCCCCCGAAACATTACAAACAAACAAACATAAATTATCTTAAATTGACTTTTTACCGTCTTAGGCAGCTACTGTACCCTAAGTCTATCAGGTTTTTAATTTATGCTGTTTACTTTAATCAGTGCTCACTAGTTTTTATCGCACACGGGTCTGGAGCGCTGCAGTCACGCCTTGCTTAGAAAGTGAAATAGTATACAACCGGCCATATGCAATGATCTAGATGTAGACTAGGGATCAGTGGATTTAGTGTTTACTCTGATTCGGTTGGATTATGCCGGTGCGTTCCGATCTGACATCGAAATTTTTACCAGCCAGTTCGCCGGCACGCGTCTGGCGGGGAATACGTTTTAGTGTAATCGAATTTCAAATACCGTAAGAACGTCAATTTGTGTTTTAACGCGCGAAATGATTTTGGAGATTTTTGAATGAAAATAGTAAATTAGTTACAACAATATTCTCCCAAACTTGCTCTGTTAAATGAAATAACTCATGTAACAGCCAACAATATTTATTATTTGACGAGTGATAAAAAATCGGCGGTTCTGAAACTTTTTACCGAGTGAAGAAAGTTTGCAAAGTAAGTACGTAGTATTATACTATTCCAATCTAATATTTTTCTCGTAAAATTTTTACGAGCTTTATGTTTCGTGATATTTTTTTAATAAAATCGAAGGATAAGTTAAAAAATCGATTTATTTTGGATAAAGTGCTGCAGTTGCCTAAGAGTCGTAATAAATAGGGTAAGTTTATTTTTTTTTTATACTACAAAAGTATTGCAAAATATGAGTTACTTTTATAATACCTTTTACCGACCGTTTAAGCTTTTAAGTTGTTACGAGCAGTCTAGGTTAAAAAACATTAAATGTGCAAGATTTCATCACTTAATTTTATTCCCCTAAGCCTAACAATCATTTATGTGGAGTACCCACATAAATTATCCAAGTACAACATGCACACAACTTCTTACTTTAATTTTACGTAATTTAATTTAGTTTTGAAGATCATTAAAATATTATCACACAATGATATCTGTTGCAATTTGAAACTGTCAAACCAGAAATAACAATTTGAAACTAAAAACCAGTGGCGATGGCTCGGAATTTTATTTCCCAAGTGTAATTTACACATTTTTAATTCAGAGTAATTTTTTAATTACAAAAAGTTTCATATCAGGGCTTTTCTTACATTAAATATTTCTTCTACAAGTTTTTGAAATTCACACGAACTATTTGATAATCCGTGAAAATCGATAAAATGTTAATACCGGTTTATGGGAAGTGGAAACATTTTTGGTCGAATTCTTGAAAACGGTCAAAACAAAAACTGTTCAATTTAATGATAGGAATGTCGCATTGAGAGGTTTCGGGTTAAAAAAATATCCTACATAAAAAAAAACAAACAACTTATGATACTGAAATGTTTGTTTACAATCCTCTTAATAAGCGTATAGTGGACAACTTAAACAGTAATCTCTAAGCAACCAATACCTAATCAATGAATAAACATACTGTCAGTATGACAACAGTGGAAAATTATAGTCATGTGTAACAAATACTCGTAATTATCGCGTTTGATCTGTGACACGTTTCACCACGAAATTAGAAGAACTCCCTTTGCTCTGTGATTGACTCAGTTCTCCATTTATTCGTAATAAGAAATAAACGACCCTCAAAATATTTAACTCTTCATTTTGTATTATACTTTGAACATATCCAATCTACATTGACTTTGTTGTTAAAACAGGACGAACGGTAATTCTTTACAACAGAATATAACATTTATTTTTGCAATCAGGGTCTTTTGTTACTGTTTTAAATACAATGTCAGTGAAAACATGATCGTCTATTTATTATAAGTAATAATAGATTACCTTAAAACAATTTTGAATGTAATAAATACAAATTAGTAGCAGTAGAGCTTGTGAAAGAGTTCGTCTAAGGAAGTATACTGCCACCTTACCAATTTCTGTCGCCGAGTAGTAATGCAAGCGTTACTTTGTTCCGGTTTTGAAGGTTAACTGTGCTGGTGAAATTACGGGCACATGGGATTTGTCAACATATGTCCCAGGCTGACGGGCGCACTGGCAGTGACGCTAACATCTTTGCAATTTAAAGCTCTGAGTGGCACTGTAACTGCTATGGACAGTAGTGTCGCTTGCCACCAGGCATACAACTTGTTCGTCCCATCAATTATGGTATCATAAAAAAACAAAATATTGTAATAGTACATTATGACATAAGTGCGGTAAGTTGAAAATTACAGCCGAGGCGGTATAGCTAGCCCGAGCCGTAGGCGAGTGCTGTAAGAAAGCAGAGGCTGTAATTTTCAAAGCGCACGTATGCCATACGACGTTTTATAACATATTTGCGAGGAAATAAATAAGACTCTGACTTTCTTAAACGAATAAATCTTTAATTACTTGTTAAAGCAGTTATAGAAATTTAAACAATTTTTAAAAGTGATTGTTACGTTGCCAGTTGGCATTTTTAATGTTGTCAAGTTATTATTATTAGTTACAATCTCCCCAGTCTCTCTCTCACTCTCTTGAGTGAAAGTAGGAGAAACGAGACCACAGAGTTCTGCAGTCGGTGGCGGCGGCGGAGGCGGTTGCGGCTGCGGCGACGATGGTGGAATGTACGCGTGTGTGCTCGTAGATGGTTGAAAGTCAACACTTGACTCCAAATTTATGTTCCTTGTAACGCGAGAGCTAATTTCTTCTTTATTTCTTATCGAGTCTTCTATGTATCCTTCGGCTACATTGCTTGACCGCCATCCTCCGTGGCGTTTTAGTGTCAATAAGTCCGCACTTGAATCGGCGAGCAATGTAGCCGAGGACCTTCTGAAACTGTGCCCTGTGTATTCATGTGCTTGAGGCAAATTTAAGAAAGTGGCAATTTCTTTCGGCATTGCTCCCAATTTATTAATGCCAATAGGTTGGTTAGTGCATTTTCCATTTTGGTACTTTTGAAGAAATCTGTTGGAATTAGCTTTTGTTGAACGAAGCGCTTCGTATTTCTTCACTACGTCGTAAAAAGGCCCCTGTATTGTGAACGACCTTGGAATTTTATTTTTTGTGTTTTTGACCTGGACAAGAAGAACCCGCCCATGGTTCTCGACATCATTAGTTGTTATGTTTGCCAACTCTTGACGTCTACATGCACCATTTATACCGAATATTAATATGACCTGAAAAGAGATAAAAAGAACGTATATTGTAAAGAAATACGAAAGTGAAAGAAATTAATAACAATAATTTAGTTTCAACTGACCTTTGTTGCCAAATATCGCCAATCCGGAGCTTCTTTTAGGAACTTCTTGATATTGTCAGCCGAAAATACTTTCGACTTTTTACTTACATGGCCATCTGAGCGTCTTTTTAGAAATGCTATCAAGTTGGAGTATGACTTGATATCAATACCATGGTTTGTTTTCATAGTGCTTTTTAGCATTGAATAGTAGCACCACAATGAGCTTGACTTATATTTTTGAGAAAGTTCCATGAAATAGGCTAAAAAGACATTTTCTGAAAATGAATTTGCATCTTTGCTTGTTTTCCATAATGATGAAATTTTGATACGCTTGTAAGTATCTATCGGTCGATTTTTCAGGTAAGAGGCTTAGAGTAGCCTTTTTCGCTGCGTTTAAGACTTGTGGCGGTGTCAAATTAATAAATTCATCACTACTTGACGACATTTTCAAATAAAAACAATACAGCGAACAGAAAAAGCGCGCGAAATAATTTCTATTTGTCCACAAATTAGCCATGCGCGCGCATCAACGTTTTTTTTTTAGGCAAAGGTATAAAAATAGCCAGTATTACTAATAAAGTAAATTAATATTTTTGTGTTTTTGTTACAGATAAATGGTTGTAATTTATTGTCAAAATTAATTAAATGAAAGAATTAAATGTTTATTTACTATATTTTGTCTCCCAAAGTTAATTTTATTCATAAAATATTGACCACTTTTCTAACATCAAAACTCTTTGCAAAGATTTAAAAAAGTATCGTTCATTTTTAGACGGAGCATCTTAAAAAACCGTGCATGTTACTTTATTAAAAAAAAAAACTCGTGCGTTTTTACATTACAATAACGCACAAGTGCGTAATGAAATACTTTACAATATTGAAATTGGTGTGATTTCAGCCACTTTACGAGCAAATATGTTATAAAAATAAATAATGCTCAATAATAAAAAAAATTAACAATTATTTTTTAAATTAATTTCACTACACTATACAATTCAATAGTCAATATAATATAAAACGTTTCATACTTCACTTCCTCTCGCTTACAAATTAAACATGCCCAAAAATAACATTATTTAATAATACTTTAATGTTGGCGTTATTTACTTTTGAACATATTTTATTTAAATTGGTTACAAAATAGCATTAACTAATAAATGAACGCCTTCCGTCTTTATAATTTAAATATGCTAAAGAACTTCAGTGTTAATAGAAACAGATTATAATAGTTATGTATACGTAATACGTACCATTGTTATGATATACGTACGTTTATACTGTGTTAAATAACAAAAAATAAAAGAAATGGAATTAACTTACACATTAATTGTTATACAAATTTAATAACGTGTTATTACCGGTCAATACATTTTCATATTTTATTTATTCAACAGATCACGTTTCGTTGCAATAGGTATGCGTTACACATTCCTATTGCTGTATGTTTTTATGTTAATATCTCCGGTCATCATCAATTAGTTTTGGTTCACCACAAATTTTATTAATTTTAATAGCTATTATGTCTTTCCTGTTAGACTTTTTGCTTTGTTCTTTAATCGTCAACGACATTATTTTTACACGGCAATATAATGTTTTATTTATCAATTCAATGAAGCTGTATCAAATAAAGGAATACAATAATAGTCATACTAAAAATATTATATGGGATATTACAAACGATGTAACAAAACATTTAACCAATTTTTAACCGACTTCCAAAAAAGGAGAAGGTTCTCAATTCGACTACATTTTTTTGTGTGTATGTTACGCGTTTAAATACTCTGTTGTAATTTGTGAACCGATTTTGATGATTCTTGTTTTGTTGTTTTTTATTGGGCCCATTTAGATTTAAAGAAAATATTCCACTCCTAAGGGTAGGAAATCAGGGAATTAATCAGGTTTATTGTAATTCAACCACTTTCCTTTAACCGTTTTCAATAAAACTTGGCAAATAGATATAAATCCACAAACTTTTGAACTTGGTTATTTTATTTATAAAAAGGGTATAATTATATTTATTGGACCTGTTTGATATCTATGATAAATATCTATGAAATTAACCAGCTAACTCATATATTAATTTTTTTTATTAAAATTGAAAATTTGAAACTTGCGTAATAAATCAGACATCAGTAATATAAAGGACGATTTCACAACTCAGTAGCCTAACGGTTTACACTGTGGCGCTGGATGCGGAAGTCCCGTGTTCGATTAATTAATTTAAGTAATTTTTTTTGTAAATTCCGTTGCTCCGGTACTCATAGTACAGGGAATTCCCTAATTGGAGACCAGGCAGTTGATGTGGTTGTCGGGTAGCGTTACTAAAACACATCTTTGATGCTTGGGAAAGGTCCCAGAACGCTATTGGTGTTTTCTGTGACCTCTCAAAGGCATTTGATTGCGTTGATCATATTACTCTTATTAGGTAGCTGGAACATTACGGTGTAAATGGCAAGGCGTCGAAACTTGTCTCGTCATATCTCAACGGTAGAATTCAGAAAGTAGACATGAATGGAGTTCTTTGGGTTCTCCGGTAAAAATGAGTGTTTGCAGGGCTCAATACTTGGACCTTTCTTATTTCTGATTTATATTAATGATCTGCCATTCTTTGTTAAGGACCATTGAAAAGTAGTGTTGTTTGCTGATGACACATCCTTGATTTTTAAAACAGACAGACATAACATTAACTATGACCATATTAATGATACCCTCTCTAAGGCAGTTTATTGGTTTAATGCTAACAATTTATTGCTTAATGCCAAGAACATAAAATGTGTTAAATTTGAATTACCTAACGTAAAATCGAGTAGTCCAAGCATAGAAATAAACGGAGAAAAGATAGACTTTGTTAATAAAGCAGTTTTCTTGGGAGTGACCTTAGATAGTAAACTTCAATGGTTTCCACATATATCTTTCCTGGCCAGCAGATTAAGCTCCGCTGCATAGGCAGTTCGCAGAATACGTGAGCTTACTGATGTTAGTATTGCTAGACTAGTTTACTTTAGTACTTCCATAATATAATGTCCTGCGGGATTCTCATGTGGGGTAAAGCGGCAGATGTTCAAAGCATATTTGTATTGCAAAAACGAGCGATTCGTTCTGTGTACCGTCTAGGCTCTCGGGTTTCTCTCAAAAAAAGTTTAAGGAGACTGGTATCATGACTGTACATTTACTCAAATATTTTATATGCCCGTAAAAATATACATAATTTCAATAAGAAAGAAGACATCCACAATATTAACCTTAGAGCTAAGTCCAAACTCATGGTACCACGATTTCGTTTTACCAAGGTAAACAACTCTTTTATGGGGAACTGTATACGTTATTACAATAAGATTCCGGAGCATATATTATGTTTATCGTTTCCTAAGTTTAAAAACTACATTAAAAATATTTTGATCGAAAAATCATATTACAAATTGAAGACTACGTGTTAGATAAAGATGTATGGAAAGACGACACGGCTCCAGAATCCACACAAATTTGATTCAAAGTATATTCCATAGCATTTATTGTTTATTTGCAAAGAGCAACCCCTAGAGTTTCTTGCTCGTTCTTCTCAGGGAGGTCAACTTAGTGGACGAGCAGTAGCTTAAATGTGACGTTTTCAAGTGTAAATTTATTTTACCTATGGAATAAATAATCTTTGACTTTGACTTTGACTTTATCTGGCACATTTATAGTTGAATTTTGTTTTTAACCGACTTCAAAAAAGGAGGACAGACTCAATTCGATCATGTTTTTTTATGTTACGCGATAACTCCGTAAAACGATTTCGATGATTCTTTTTTTTGTTGGTATGAGTATACCTCAAAAGTGGTTCCACTTAAATTTGAAGGAAATGTACCACCTCTAAGGGTGGCAAACTAGGGGACGACTGACTTTAGAGGTCGGTTTTTTTAGTACTCTGTACTGAGATTATCGAATAACAATTTTACGTCTTGGAAATAAAACAATTTTTTCGGGTCTAAATCACGTTCCGGGTTCTTTAAAGGTCCTATGGTCAGGGCTGATTGAAAATTGTGATCAGTCAGCCGTGACTATGGGACCTGTGAAGGGCGTGAAGCGTAGATATGTTTGAAGAAACAAATATAGCCAATTTAGATCCGAAAAATATAGTTTCATTTCCATTTGTGTAACAATCACGAAAACCTAATAACTATAGTTGGACAATTAAATCCTAAAACATGTTGTTTATAACTGTAAGTAAAGGTGGCTATGTACTTACTACAAGTACGAAGCAACTACGCTTCTAAATTGTACAAAATATGAATACAAATAAAAACAACTTCAGGTCACGGAGGTTAGTAGGAAGATGTTTGGTGCCTACATGTTCCTTTGACGTCTGGGAAATTTCTACCCATTCCGATTAAAAGCAGTCTGTCAGAGTCGCTTTATCTGCCTTCTGATTCTAGACTATGCAGATGCTTGTTATTCAGACTTGTCTGACTCCTTAATAAGCTGGAACGGTTGCATAATCTATGCATTAGGTTTATTTTTGGGTTGCGTGAATTTGACCATGTCTTAGACTTTCAAAGGGGACAAACAAGGAGCTCTACTGCTACTAAAATATATAATAAAATATATTTTATTATTGTTTTGTATTATTATGTATTTGTCCCAGTGTGCAATAAAGAATATTTGTATTTGTATTTGAAAACAGAGTCCAATTACTGTTATAAATATTCATTTTGCCATTTTTTATTAGAGTTGATCTACAGAACTGTCTATGTCTTATAATAAAACTATAGAGCTGATGTGTGAATGTAATGAGAAGGTAGTTGTTACATGTAAAGTTGGAAATTATTTTTTAATTAATCTTATTTAAGAACCAAACAAACATAGTTACAATCAAGCGCAGCCGATAAGATTTATAACGATTTACCAACTTTCTTCGTTCTTAATTAAAAATGCGATAAAATGTAACCAACCGGAAATCTAATGCCTGTTATCAAGCCAAAACTTTCATATTGTCGAAGTAGGTACATAGGTCACTGTGCAATGTGCATATCGATATAACAAGTGCGTTTAATAAGTTTATCTTCTAATAGCATTAACTATTAATTAATTAATCTGTCACTGTTACGAATAAACAACAGAAAGTAATTCCTTTCAGTAGTTTATATACATTTCACGCTCTTTTCTATAAATTACTTCAATAATAATAAACTACTTTATGACGGTGACGGATGACGGAATTCGTGGGGAGGTTGTCACATGCGATAAAGGGCTAACTCTCTTATCGTTAGCCAAATAGGAATGGTGAGACCCGGTGGTGCTTAGTGCCTCTGATGGGAGGTTCTTCAAGGTACTCCGCGAGTCCTTTGTGGACAGTAGAGCCTAACTGCATTGGTTGCGTTTCGGGGCCCTTTTTGGGGAAACCGAAGGTTTTGCCTATACAATACAGGATCAGGTTATGAAGACGCGGAACTATCGGAAATATATCCTAAAGGACGGTAGAGTAAACATTTGAGTCACTCACAGCGGAATAACAGGCATATTGTTTCCGGTCCTTCCGCTCTTGTTAACACTGAGTACTTGCACAGACACAACCAGGCAGCCAAAATATTACACCAAGAGCTCGCTCTGGAGAACGAAGTCGTGCAAAAGAGGTTGCCGTATTACAAGTATTCACCGGAGCCGATACTCGAAGATGTCCGCACCAAAAGCTATTGGGATCGATCCATTATCACGGACAGGACTATTATTGCGAATAAGCCTGATATTGTGATGTTGGATCGATCACAGTCGAGGGTATTTCTTGTGGATGTTACCATCACGCATGACGAAGGTCTCATGAAAGCCGAAACCTAGAAACGCCGGAAGTATCTAACGAACGAGATCACCGACATGCGGTATGTGGCCTCCACTGAAATAATCCCAATTGTTTTGTCCGCAAATCGGTTAATTGCAGGCAGCCTTGCTAACAGCTTGGGGCGATTGGATTTCTGTGGCGTGTCGCTTCCAGCACAAATACAGAAGGCGGTCCTGCTCGATTAGGCACGTATTGTTCGCCGGTTTTTGAACTTGAATCCCTGACCTCGGCCGGATGTGCCATTGCCGGGAAATACCGCCTCTCCCATTTAAAAATCCAAAATTAATCTTTTAGGTCTTAGGAAATGCGAGAGTCTAAAATAGATATAATAATAATAATAATCTATATTAATAATATTTTAAATTACAAAGTGTAAAGTTGTCCGTATTGGTTAAGTTTATTTATATTAATTGTTACTCCTACGGATAATTAAACATTGAATAGCACTTGTGTGACCATAACAAAGGTATTGTACCCTAATTCCAAATTTTAAAATGCAGTCAGCCACCCGTTTTACATTTTCATGAACATTTCAAACTGTTAGAGGTAATGAAACCTCATTTGAGAATACCTGCGTGTATGTGGAGTCGGGTAAAAAAAAAGGAAATACTTTGACTCCTATCATTTTCAAAATGTGGAACCAATATAAAATGTATAAGATTTTTGAATAAAATATTTAATAATTACTTCTCGGGCGTGAGTGTTTTCTTTCA
>NW_020656037.1:0-22271 GCF_003589595.1 Hyposmocoma kahamanoa
CACCCAAACTCACGAGAGAAATAAATATAGGCAATACAAATATATCTCCCGGGAATCGAACCCGGGAATTCTTTGTGTCAGTCAGTGTTCGGAAGTAGTTGTCTATGTGTGTGTACATGGCACCCACGACACAGGGTCTCCCTAGTGTAGGGCTAAGTTGAGTGCGGGCGTTATAATTATTATTAAACATTAAATAAACATGAGCAAAGTAAAACTCTCTGTTTTCATTGAACCTTACACTAAACCAATAGAACAGATCGTAATGTAAACGGATTCTACGAAAACAATTGAAAGTTTCCCGTGCAAACATTTTAACTGGAGTTTTAACAATGTAATGCTTTCTTCAATAAACTGCAATTAAAACAACTCAAAACCAACACACGACTACCTTAGGGGCTATGCGATTAACACCGCGGGCGCTACATGAGGAAATTCCGAATTCGATTCCCGGTACGATCAATTAATAAACATACTTTTCTGAAATTGGTTCTGTATTAGACAACATGACATACTTTGCTCTGATCCCAAAGTTTACTAAGCACTTGGGTCAAGGAAATCGGACACAACCTATTAGCACAAGCACCCAGTCCCGGGACCACTTAGAAAAGTTAATGATAATAATATTAATAATAACGCACACACTCAACATAGCCCCGGACTAGGGAAACCCTGTGTCGCGGGTGCCTTGGGCACACCCATACACAGCCACAAATTACACCCAAACTCACGAGAGAAATAAATGTAGGCCACACAAATATTTCTCCCGACCTGGGAATCGAACCTGGGACGAAGGCAGTTAGAATATCATGTCAATAAGGTCAAAAATTACAATTATTAAAGCGACATCTACAGTCAGCGATGGTAGCTGTAAAGGTACCTTTCTGAGTGTAGAAATAAATTCATCATAGATGGCGCTACGGCAAAAAAGTCGTTAAAAACAAAAAACAAAGATCTGCAACAAACATATACAAAAATTGAAAAGGTCTGCTGTTTTGTTCCGTGGCTTAATCGGCAGAGCATCTGGCACGGATTGCCTGAGAGTGCTGGTTCGATTCTAGCTGAATTAAATGATCTTTGTTATAATAATTATAGAAAAGGTAGTTTTTCTAACCAGATCGGGGATCGAATCCGGGACCTTAGAGATGGCAACACCATGAAAACTAATGTGCAAGACACGCGATCAAGGAGGTCGGTCGTCATTGTATTATTTTATTATATTTATAGTGACAATATTATTTTTTTGTTTTCTTTATTAAAAAGCCAGTGATCGGAAGAGGTAGAGTTTTTTTATCTGAACTTCGAGGAACAGAGATAGAAAGTGGAGACTATTCGAAGATAATTTTTTTTTTGTCCCGGGTCTTTTCTTTGAATATTTGTAATACTTGTTATTATTTATTATCTTAATAATTGTAATTACGTGTGTTAAGTAACTATTTCCAGTTTGGCGGGGGATAGTCTTTGTAAAATGTATACTTAAAAAAAAAATAAAAACCAAAGGAATTTTTTTGAAGAATTTTCCTAAACATTCCAAAAAATTGGTGGTTCCAACAACGCGTCGCATGTTTAAATAAACATAGTCTACCTACCTATCTCAAATAACGTCAATTTTTAGTGTACTTAAGTGTTTACCCGAATCCCGAATAGATCGGGGATAAAAAAATGCTGTCGTAAGGTAGTTTCCACTTTCTGTCGCTGTTCCTCGAAGTTTAGGTAAAAGAAAATTCCGATTACTGATAATTACCTTTCAAAACCGGACCACAGTAATGTTCACAGTTAGATATGGTGGCACTATTTGCCTGGACGAACTCTTTCACAAGGACTTTTACTGCTACTAAATTGCAAACACAGTCGAAAATTATTATCATGCGGTACGAAGTAATCAAATAATAATTTTCAAATGTAACACGTCGTAATAAATTATGTAAACCCACTACGACTTAACCGCTATATTAGAGTAGATACCGCTATTTAATTAGTTTTGGAGATGTCTAAACTATTGATTTCAAACCGTTCACTGTATTATTAATTGATGTGCTCTATTAAATTAATGTATGGAAAGGCTTTGTGCGGATCCTAGATATGAATACGATCGTTTAACCACGTCAATTTTGGCTACTCTATTGCTTTAAGTTAGTCCTGTAATGATAGTTTCTAGCTTAGAGACTTTTATTTAATTAAGATAATTTACAGACAATAAAAGCTTAACTACTAGAAAGTACAACGTACAACAAATTGGGTCCCCGCGGCAAGGTGCCCTAGATGCTGGCAGCGTTCCCCCTTCGTATTGCGTTGGGCAAGGTAGCTAGCCGGGCCTTGGGTTTTCCAGACAGTCTATTAATTTTTTCGATAAAATTTTGGTACAGATGAAAGGCACTGGGACCCCATGGGCCAAGGGTTCCGACTCCAAAGGCTGTAAATAGGTAGTCGGAGCCGAGATCCTGGTACTTATTTCAAGCTTGTCTATAGAAAATAATTAAATAAATCAATATACGTATTCTGTATTGGAAAAGTACATTGTATAATAAGGACGGTAAAAAAGAAGTTACTAACCAGAGTTTCGTTTGCGAGGATAATAGATGCAACGATAATTTATTTCTTGTATGCGTAAATATCGCTTCACGACACAACTTGCAAAAAAAATGGCGGGGTTTTTTTTTAAAAAAACAGCAAGTATTTTTAATTTTTTTTTAAATACCACTCGAACTAAAATGTTATATAAAACACAGACGCATACAATATATTAGATATGAAATAAAAAATATCCATATTCTTAAAATAGCAAATAGCAATGGCAAATAGATATAATTCCAATGAATGTCGATAAACAAACTACAATCTAAAAGAGTAAAAGCACATATTTTTATTACACAACCCTTAGAACAGTTGTTCACTTTCCATTTAAACTTATTATATATCCTTTTTCATTTAGTTTACAGATTTTCAGATTTAGTATCTGTTTTTTACGCGTAATAACATGGCCTGAGTGCCTGAGTGCCCCGGCCAACTGTGCTATTACCGGAGAATACCGCCATTGTCAAAAAGCGGAACTTGCACTAGAACACTCTGGTTACATCGCGTACACTAAGTTAGAGATTAAATTTCTTAGACTTGCCGTTAGGAATCGTCTTATAATTACCCTTTCCTACTGGGGTTGTTTTAGTTGAGAAACACTGCCGTAACGTTGCCTGCTTATCGGTATTTTACAGGATATATCACGGAGAGCGTGAGATGGAATTACACGATTTAATCCCGCCTTCTTCTTCACCACCACATCACCATCACCGGGGGATACGACGTAGGCTGAGGTTCGACCCCTATGTTGTAGATATTCTACGGAAGTCTTTGCTTGCATTAAAAAAAAAAAAATCCTAATTCATTATTCAAATTAATTCCGGAAAACCCGTTCTCCATTCACTTTTCGAAAACTTTTGAAGTTCTTCGTAAATTTTAATTACAATTTTCTTAATTTAAATATAAAGGAATAGTTACAAGTCGTCACAAGTAAAGCCGTAAACGTTTATAAATAATCTTGTTAGGGAGTCTCTACATTTATTAATCGGCTTGAACGGATCGGAAAAGCTTATCGGGAGAGCTAAAACAACTTTCTCTTGGACCCCCGACTCCAATTCAGTATTCGCCGTTAATGCCCACGTTTGTGGGCAGAAATGTTACCCTGAGACATAAGTTGACAAGTCCCATGTGTCTGTAATTTCACCAGCACCTTCACCCTTCCAACGTGGAAAGCAGTAATGCTATTTCTCTGTACGAGCTTTCACGAGGACCTCTACTGCTACAAGTTGATGTGACTATTCGATTAAATTAGCAGTCTTTGTCACTTTTATACGCCCACGTATGATATACAGTACAGTTAATACAATAGTGTATTAACTCAAAAAGTTTTCTCAGAATCGACGAAAAACGAATAACTCGCTTCCCGTGAAAGATCTGTGTAAATGTATGTATAGCTTATTTCCTACTTACCAAATATGTATATTCAAAAATAAAAGAGAAAGAATAATTTCATGTTTTTGAATAAGTACTACTTGGGCCAGAATTAGCCCACATAAAACGTATCTCATTTTGAGTTAGTAGATATATTTTAGTCGTTTTTTACAATATTCTAACGACGGTTTTATTGGCGTTAGAGAATCAAATTTTACGTTCAACAATGCTATAATCTTGAACTTCACATATTTGAGTTATAACAATATTGTAATAGCAGTGCGATATATTAATATTTACACATATTGAAACATAAAGACAATTTTCACATTCAAACGCCAATTACATTTCAAAGCTCGGATTCTTTCAAAAACGATATTGTATAAAAGCTAAAATTATAGACATATTCGGAGAAATTCCCACGGGTTTCTCTTTACGTATTATTAATTTTTGTGTTACATATGTACTTGAAAGAATATTTTTTCGCCTGAAACACGAGGGTCTTGAGGAACGATGAAAATTACATTTTATATCTTTTGTTTCGTTAGGTACCTAATTATCTTTATTTTGTACTATTGTTTCTTATTTCTGGAAAAATCTCCTTGTGAAAGAGAAGTACTGCCACCTTACCTATTTCTGCTGCCAAGTAGTAAGCTTTACTGCGTACGGTTTTGAAGAGTGCTGGTGAAATTACAGGCACATGAGATTTGTCAACTTTTGTCTCAGGATGACAGGCGCGGTTAAAGCTCAGAATGGCACTGCAACTGCTATGGGCCGGCGTGTCGCTTACCATCAGGTACACGAAAAAAAAAAAAAATTAACAACTTTTTAGGTCAAATCCAACTGTGAACATAATGCGTTCGTATCATCTACGTAATCATTGATTTTATAATAAGCTTTTCTTATTAGTACATTTTTAGACTGAACTTTAAAATATTTTTTTTTTGATAATTTTTTTACGTATACACAGCCCTGCAGGTGAGGAACTTCATTACTGTAATAAGTTTTTGAGTTTATTGGATGTCACAATGTTTGACCACTATGACATTCGATTATTTTTGTGAAATTACTCTACTAGTTTGTAACAATTATTAATACAAAGATCGTGCACTTAGAAAACAATTCCTCCAACTTTTAGGTCCCCGACGACGCGAGCGCACGAGTAGAAAACATATTTATTGCTTCAGCAATTATGCCAATTGGTGTACACGCAGTTTTTAAATAGGAGTTTCCTAAGGAGGAAGTAAATATGGTACAATCTCAAAATATCCGTTTCTTTCGAAGCAACAATAATTTAAAACAAAAATAGTGTCCCAAAAACCAGATTTAATAGTAAAACGCAGTTAATTTAGCCTCTTTTCTGTATGTTAATTAACACCTTGGAACAGCTATTTTGATCAACAATCGCTAAACACGCGATCCACCTTGCAGCTTTTGACTTAATTAATTTCTGGTAGACAAATTAATCAAAAAAATAATAATTACAAAGGGGTATGTTGTTCCAAGGTCAAAAATACACAATATGCATGAATCGCACCCCTTATGGAAGAATGGCGTGAGTGGAGTTACGTCAAAACCGACATCCTCTCCAATTCTTGTAACTCTATCTGCAATGGTAGTCGATGGAAAAAAAATATATTATAATAGTTTAACATTGATTACAACAAAGGTAGCAGTAGAGCTCCTCCAGAGTTCATCCAGGGTAGTACTGCCACCTTACCTATTTCTGCTGTCAAGCAGTAATGTCAACATTACTGTGTTCTGGTTTTGATGGGTACTTATGTCTCAGGGTAATGGGCGCAGTACCTCTCAGATCTTTGCGATATAAAGTTCTAAGTGACACTGCAACCGATAGGCGTGTAGCGTACCATCAGGCAGACTTCTACGTCCCGTCACTGAATTATAGTATAGAAGTAGCGGGATTTTTCAACAGTAATCGATGATCAGGAGTTGCGGTTCTCTGCGCACGCGCCGATGACGCAGTCCGCAGTGGGGAACTCGGGGGGCTGATACGTTACGTATACGTCAGCGTGTCCTGGAACTCTTCTTCGCTACTGCTGTCCGTAGAATTGTTGTCGGGAACAGTCCAACACACAGAGCTCACCACGTCTTTACTACTAACATCTGCAGCTACATACCGAGTGCCGTCTCTATTAAAATTTGGTCGCCTACTTATTTGAATAGCCTCTCGGATTTTGCGGCGGGGCACAAAATACTTCTCAGAAAGCGGTCTGCCACCGCAGATCTATTGATATCTGTGTTCTTCATGGATCGGATAAGCTCAGCTAGCCTAGTAGCCACGTTCCGTCTCGTTTTGCCGACGTAATACTTGCCGCAGCCACAGGGAACCATATAGACACAGGGGACCCCCGGAGGGTCTCTGTCCTCTGTCCTCTGTTACTTTATATTACGAAAAAAAAAATGTATCCTCCAAAGGAAATGAAACTATTTTTCCGGATTTAAATCGCGTATATTTGTTTTTTCAAACAAACCGACGTTTCGGGCCCTTTACAGGTCCCGTGGTCACGGTAGACTGAGGTGGTACAGTCTTCAACCAGTTATGTCTAATATTGATGCAAACCACCCTATTTTTTCACTATAGTTACAATAGTTATTAATTAAATACCTTATTTTTAATTTTACAAAGAAAACATTCCAATTTACGCTACATTAAGTTTTACTAATTATTTTATTGAATGAATTTTTATTAAGTTCAATTTATTATTAATTAATAATAGAAATTATAATAAACTTAAACATATTAATTAGTACTGCAGTCTTATGTCTGTTTGGGATTTTTCATCAGAGGAAATACTGGATCCCAAACTGGTGGTACGGAGAGACTATTTTCCGTGTTAAAATTAGGATGTTTTTTAATTTCAATAGCCTCTCGCAGCATCCTGGGTAGATAACGGACTTCTTTTGCAAGGACCTGGGGTTTGTCAAACTTCATTGAATGTGTAGGTTTATCCATATATTCTCGCAGACTGCAGACTTGTTTACGCGACGGTGTTTGACACCAGCTATATGTTCTTTGACGCTGGTACAAATACTTCGCTTCGTTTGTCCAACATAAGAGAGACCGCATTCACAGTCAAGCTTGTAAACTCCTGCATCCTGTTAGGGGATGTTACATTTCACGGGTCTCAGGAACTGAGAAATCTGCCTCAGGGGCTTGAAATAGGTCTTGATAGATGCACGCCTGAGGACTCTTCCGATCTTGTCTGTAACACCTCTCACGTAAGGTAAGATGGCAGGTCTTCGCTCGACTGTTGTTGGTTTCACACGGGGCCTGCGGCATTGGCGTGTGATCTTCAACAGATGATTACTGTCGCAGACACCATGTGCTCTCCGAAATAAAGATTTGCCCACGGTAGCTAACTGGCTAGGATGGTGATGGGAATTACCATTGAGATACCTATCTCTATGGGTTTTCTTTCGAAATACAGTGTGGCCTAAGGTGTTATTAGGATTTCTTTTAATTAAAACATCTAAGAAAAAAATAGTTTCATTTCCTATGTGTAACAACCGCGAAAACCTAAGAACTCGATATGTGTCCTCCAATTGAGTAGGTTTTGACCAGAAAATGTTTTATATTGTATCGTTGGCTGTGGGCCTTTTATATCGGTTTCCCTTCAAATATCTACCCTTCACAAGTGATAGGCATGTATTGTAATAAAGCACTGACATAAATAATATATACAATACCCCGGTCGAGGTAACCTCTCATTTTTATCTGACTACGTCGTCGTAACGACAATGTTTTATTTTGTTTTCCTGTTCTTTTAATAATTTGATGTTATTTTATAATTTTCGTTGTGAATGGTTGCTTCTCGATTAAAAAGTGGACGGTTCGAATCCCTGCGGCGGCATCTACATGTGACTTTAATTTCTAAGTTAAGAAATACCTCGCGCTATTTCGTTGGTTTAATTTTATACTTTTTTAGTAGCAGTAGAGCTCATTGTGAAAGAGTTCGTCCAGGGAAGTACTGCCACCTTACCTATTTCTGCCGCCAAGCAGTAATGTGAGCATTACTGCGTTCCGGTTTTGAAGGGTAAGGTTGCTGGTGAAATTACACTCACATGGGACTTGTCAGCTTATGCTTCAGGGCGACAGGTGCAGAGGCATTTCCGCTTAAACCTTTGTGATTTAAAACTCTGAGTGGCACTGCAACTGTTATGGACAGGCGTGTAACTTACCATTAGGCGCACGACTTGTTCGTCCCGTCATTTGATATAAAAAAAATTCTTTCTTTCTACATGACCAAATCATTGAAGCATCTCTTTATCTCTCTATCGTGATCAAAAGTTAATCGCTAATCGGCTTAATCGCACTCTGTTCCAACTGATTTTCTACGCAGTAGGATTTACTTTAAGTTGCTAAAATTTTGTGAGATCTTTGAAAATGCTGCAGAGACTGTTAGAACCTTCATTAAAACTACTAAGTGAAGTAAGTTAGTGCTAAGCGATCCTCAAGATCTTATTTCAAGTAGTTTAAATTTCAATTAACAAATAGGAACGTAATGGCAAATTATTTCTAGCACAATTAGGTCGAACATTAACATCAGGTCATCATTTGATTCAAAGGTTTGGACTATAGGCGCCGGAAAATGGCGTCCTAGGAACTTTTCTAAATTGCTTCCAGGTGTTGTGACTTGTGTGTGATCTGGTACTCAAAGTACACGGAATTCCCTAGTTTGAGACCAAATGCGTGGTGTCGTTATCGTGTTATATACATAGATAGATAGATAGTGTACATATACATACATATTATCACGCCAGTCTCCCACTTGGGCAGGCATATACTAGGGACCTTCATTAGCTAGGCTATTGATGTATCTCTTTCATTTATTATCATGTAATTGTAGACCTACCATTTCCACTAAATGCTTAATAATGTATTGTTATTTGTCTAGAAACACTAATAACATCAATGCGTCTATTCTATTAAAAACTTTATAGGTATTAACGATTCTAGCCTGAACAAAAAGGTCTGAGTTTCAGTCTAAGAACTTAAGACAATTAGGCTTTATCGAGTTCAATATGAAGTTGCTCTATTCGTTTAATTCCCTTTCTGAATATTTGATAGACGGACTCTTTCGCAGATTGTATTTTTTATTAAGTTTCCATCCCTATTCTCTAGGGGCAGGTATAGTGGGTTTTTTTAGTAGCAGTAGCTCCTTGTGAAAGAGATCGTCCAGTGAAGTACCTTATCTATTTGAGCCGCTAAACCGTAATGTGTGCGTTACTGCCTTCCGGTTTTGATGGTGAAATTACAGGCACATGGGACTTGTCGCCTTATATCTGACAGTGCCCCATAGATCTTTGTGATTTGAAGCCCTTAGTGGCACTGCAACTGTTATGGACGGGCGTGTCGCTTACCACCAGGCTCATGACTTGTTCGTCCGATCACTTGGCATCATAAATAAAAATATCCGGGTAAGTTTCGACGCGGTTCACTGACAAGTAGTAATAAAGACAGAAACTCGAATGGCGTACACTATAATGTTTGCCATTGTGGTGAAATTATTTGCCAAGCGCCGTTTTGTAGCCCAGGATGCGCCAGATGTACAGAAAAGGGATGGTGATTTAGATGTAGGCTCCTATCGGGCACCCGAATGCCGAACAATGTAGTGGTGTAAATGAAGATGTAGTGACCGGGATATAAAAAGGGAACACTTTGGTAGTTAGGCCGTGTAGAAAGGGTGGATGGATTCTAGATTAGTCTGGTTTGAGTAGTCTGAATGGATTCTGTTGCTCTAGTTTTTATAGTAAAGAGGTCAAGGAGCTGGCTATGAACCTTAAGAAGTTGAGGAGAGAGTCTGTCATTTAAATAGGATGATGATGAGTATTCATAGTGCAGCCTCATATCTTTCTGCCTCCGTGGCCGAACGGTTACCATGCCGGACTGCCACGCAGAGGTCCCAGGTTCGATTCCCGGGCCGGGAGAAATGTTTGTATGCCTTACATTTATTTCTCTCGTGAGTTTGGTTGTAATTTGTGGTTGTCTATGTGTGTGTCCATGGCACCCGCGACACAGGGTTTCCCTAGTGCGGGGCTATGTTGAGTGTGTGCGTTGTTTATTTATTTATTATTTATTATTTTATTTATTTCTACATTAGTTTTGAATATATTGACCCTCCCTGTTAACCCTTAGGGCACACAGGAACCTTGCAAGTTTAGGTTCTAAACCCAGATCAGCTAGTGTTGTCACAGACCTCTGTCACCTGACTTCATCCGGTTCTCGAGAGGCTAGTGCCTCGGGAGAGCGGCCCCGGGTGCACGTACATTTTCTATTTGCCAGATAAGTACCGGAGGTGTAGGCACGCTCACTTCCCGTTGCGCATTGCACAACTAGCGATTGCCACCGCTAAGCTGTCGACTGTAAAGTCCGCTACCGAATCTCCTCATTGATGGCGGAGCGGTAAGACACGCTTACTTCTCGACACCGAAAAACGACGTCTCTAAAGTTCCCAATAACCTAAGCGGCTGGAGGGACTGGAGGATATCTAGCTTATCTTGTATTAGCTCTCCGGGCTAGTGCCAGAGATGCCAGTCGCAGTAATGTCCGTACATAGCTTCCAACTTAGAGGGCAACTCACGTGTCCCGCGCGCCTCCTTGCTGCAGGTCCCTCAATTAGACCGCTACTAAGACGCGCCAGGTGTCCACGGGACAGACGCCTCGGCCAGATGAAACCGGGCAGACAAATATGTCCGTCTCTGCAGCTCACCACAAACCCCAGCGAGTCCATACCCAAGTCCGGGTCCACCAGAGATACCCGTGAAGGCGTATCACTGGCGGATGGCTTGACTCGGATGCCCGCTGTACCTTTGTCTTGCCGTCGAGCCCGTAGTCTCTCCAGAAAACCCTAGCTCTCGGGTCAGTATTCATAGTACAGTGAAATTCCCTTGTTTGGTGCCAGGTAATTGGAGTGCAGTAAGAATGAAATGGTACGTTATGAGGGGAGGCTCGTTTTGTGCACCCCAATGCCGAACAGTGTGGTAAGAGAGTGTAATGGTGTGAATGAAGATGTAGTGACAAGGACACAAAAAGGGAACGTTTCGATAGTAAGTCCATTTAGAAAGGTTGGGTAGATTCTTCTTTATTTATTTATTTAGTTTACCAACACTATACATAGGAACATTCAATTGATTGGTATTACGAAACAAAGAGCTACTATTACAATTTAAAAAGATCATATTAAATTTCAATAGTAATATAAAAGTAAATAAAAAAAAAATAAAATTAGTAAATAATTGAATGTCAGTAAAATGACTAAGGTATAATATAGTTTGATTTGGTAATAATAATATAATTTTAAGATGTTTTAAGATGACAGTGACTTGACAGAATGTTTTAAATTCTAAATTTGTTCTGGTCTGCGCTTTTCCCATTTTGATTCGGAGTTTATTCCGTTTGTCTAGTACTCATAGCACACTCCGGACACTCGATACAACGGTTGAAACTTATTTACCTAAAACTACTACTATTTAAACAAGCAAAGCGCCTAATACTCATGCAGTGGAGCGAGATCATTAAACCGCTTACGTTTTGAGCAAAAGAAGGATCTATAATCTCAGTATAGAGTTCTAAAAATCCGACCCCAAAAGTTCGTGGAACTATATCAATTTGTGAAATTTCATTGAAATCGGTTACCGGAAAGTGTGCGAAACCGGATTCATCCCCTAGTTTGCCACCCTTAGAGGTGGAATGTTTTTTTCAAATTTAAATGGAACCAGTACTAAGGTAACTCTTTGCAACAAAAAAGAATCATCAAAAACGGTCCACATTTTTTTTTTGGTCGGTAAAAAAAATACAGTCGAATTGAGAACCTCCTCCTTTTTTGAAGTCGGTAAATAATAGCAATATTCTGCCTTTGTGGCCTAACCAACTCTGGACTGCCACGCAGAGGTCCCGGGTTCGATTCCCGGGTCGGGAGAAATATTTATATGGCCTACATTTATTTCTCTCGTGAGTTTAGGTGTAATTTTTTTTTCCGAAACAACGTTTGTTCGAATTTTCATTACACCGAAAACCGAATTATAACGAAACCGTTGTTCTTTCAGGATATGTTGGATGTTTATCGCAAAGACACTATTAGGTTTGATTAGGTTAGGTTTAAATTACTTTCGAGGTTATGAAAATACGAGCAAACGCTATTTCTGGAAAATGACATTTCTGACTACTGATAGGTAACCAATTTGGGGTTGTACAGGAGTGTGTCCATGGCACCCGCGATACAGGGTTTCCCTAGTGCGGGGCTATGAGTGTGTGCGCGTTTTATTATTATTATTCATCGGTGCAAATAATATTTCTTCCATTATAACTGCGACAAAATTGACAGTTACCGTAGTGAGATAGCGAATACAGTCATGACGACGTGTGAAATTACACGTATTCCATGTTTATCCTTATTCAGTCATGGAAAAAAAGCATCTACTTTTGTAGCATGCGTAAATAGACTGTCATTCCCAGATTATTCAATTTCAAATACAATGTCTTTGAAATTGAATAAATTTGCAATTGCAAGAGGTTCAATTTTCTTTAAAGAATTGTGGCCCGAGAAAAGTATTATTATACCCAGTGACGGGACCAGAAGAATCACTGCTACCTTTGCGTGGAGTTACACTATTTTTAACCGACTTCATAAAAAGAAGAAGGTTCCAAATTCGACTGCATTTTTTTTACTTGTATGTTACGCGATAACTCTGGCATTTGTGAACTGATTTTGATGATCTTTTTTTTGTAAAAGAGGGTACATTAGTATTGACCCCATTTAAATTTGAAGAAAATATTCCACCTCTAAGGGTAGCAAATTAGGGGATAAATCACGTTTAATGGATTTCAACCACTTTGCGTTAACCGTTTTCAATAAAAATTCCATAAACTTTTGAAATTGGTTTATTTTTTTTTATAAAAAAGGTATAATTACCTATTCTTATTATGCTATGGTTGAATAGTAATAATGTATACGTGTAGATCATAATAACATTTACTTTTGTAGAAAACAACGGAATTGATAATCCTATGTAATAAGGAAATAAAAAGATAGGGAAGAAAACACGAATTTATGAGCTGGGGAAGTTTTCTTTGACACGTTGTTTGAACGAAGTAAATGAAGGGGATCGTCGAACAGTTTCTGAAATAGCTTCAGGGAGGGAATTTCATATCCGGATAGCAGATAAGATAAAAGACTTGTAGTAAATGTCGGAAGTATGAGAGGATATATGTAGTATATATGATGAAAGTATTAAAGGTGCAAAGGTGGCGGCGTGTACAGAACTCAAACTAAAATATTTTTTATTTCTTAGGTAAGCAAATTACACTTGAAATCGTGTTGCTCTCTCGGCACGAAAACTATATTATCCGCTCACGAGATACATGCAGCCGTAGACGCATACCACACCTAGAGGTGCCGGTGATGATTTTATACCGATTTATCGGATATGGAAGTTATAACAGGTAAAAGAACTATTATTAATTGCTATTTCGGTAACTACTCTAGCAAACCATAAAGTTTTTAATGCCTGGGTCTGTCATTTAAAAAAAATAAACAACTTCAAAAATACGTCACGACAATCGTGTGTGTTATTGTTTGGGCTGGTGATTTCGGTGTTTATTTATTGAAAACATACCGTAAGTAGCGTTTTTTAGTTTACACTGAATATAAATGTTTATAAACTATACTTTAAGGAGTAATTTCATGGTAAACGTTAGAACCACTCAAACGGAATATTATCATATTTATCCAACAAGTACACCAAAAATTTCATTAGTGCTTTATAAGTGCAAGATTTGCGGTGTATTACTGCATTTTAGTTGAGATGTTTTTGTTGGTAGTACGGAGGGTATTTATTTAGCAATGCAGAATAATAATTTTTATTTATAAAAACTTGTATTTAAACTGAATGCTTTTCTAATTTGCGAAACCAAATAGCCGCCATTTTGCGGTAGGAGGAGCGCATCGCGTGAGCGGTTATGTGTGTCATGTGAGGGTGCGAGGGTGCTGGTGAAATTACAGGCACATGAGACTTGTCAACTTATGTCTCAGGGTGATGGGCGCAGTGGCTGTGCCCCTCAGATCTTTGCGATTTAAAGTGGCACTGCATTTCACGTCGCTTAGTATTATTAAATGAGGCCTTCAAAACTCTTCAAAATTGGAGTAATGCTCACATTATTTCAACTTACTCCGTGGCCGAACGGTTACCATGCCGGACTACCACGCAGAGGTTCCAAGTTCGATTCCCGGGCCGAGAGAAACTTCTTTTTTATTATATCAAGTGACAGGACGGACAAGTCGTGCGCCTTATGATAAGTTACACGCCTGTCCATAACAGTTGCATTGCCACTCAGGCAAAAAAACTGAGAGGTACTGCCACTGCGCCTGTTACTTTGAGATATAAGTTGACAAGTCTCATGTGATTGTAATTTCGCCAACACCCTTACCCTTCAAAAGCGGAACACAGTAATGCTGACATTACTGCTTGGCGGCAGAAATAGGTTAGGTTGCAGTACTATCCTGGACGAACTCTTTCACAAGGATCTCTAACTGCTTAGTTTAATAACTAAACTACGCAATAAACCTTTAGTGTAAACTAATTTGTGCTTTACGATGTTTGAACTTATAAATATTGATATTTAAGTGCACTTAATATTCCGGATACAGCACATTTCCTATTCAACACGATAAAACCGCAAAGTCCAAGTCGTGCCGTTTAGGTTATTGTTGACTGTACTTTCTATACCAAAATAGTAATTTCTGTTAATAAACATACAAACAAACTTGCGTGTTAGCAATCTTACGATCTGGCGTAGGTGGAACATCGGACATGTTAATCAACAGTGATGTGAGGGCGAAAATTGTGGGTGTAGCAACAAAACGACGATTTTAGCATTCGTCCAAATCTATTGTAGTGTGCCAATATTAGTTTGTTCGACCTGATTACTGTCATGTATGCGTGCAGAAACTGCATATAAAGTTTTTGTATATGAAGCTTTTATTTTAACCGCCTTCGAAAAAGGAGGAGTGTGTTATGCGATTACTTCGGCATCTAGGAACCGATTTTGATGATTCTTTTTTTGTTGGAACGAGGGTCCCTCAATATTTGTCCCATTTAAATTAAAAGAAAATATTCCACCTCTAAGACTGCCTTTCCACCAGAGATGTGCGACGTAGCGTGGCGGTGTGTGAGGACAAATCCACCCATAGGATTTCTTCATTTTCGTAGCCTCGCTTAGAGCAGCTCCGGTGGTAAAGGGTTAGCGGAGCTAAGTATTTGAGCGAGAGAGAGAGCGAAGAGATGTGTGCGAGCGATGCGTGCAAAACGGTGTAGGAAACTAGAGTTACTGAAAGAATGACACTAACTGACACACCGCCATCGCTCACCCCACCACACCGTACCCCGCAGCGCATAGCTGAAAAGAGTCTGTAACGGGTCCTCGCACCGCCTCGCTACCTCGCACATCTCTGGTGGAAAGGCAGCCTAAGGGATGCATCCGGTTTCGCTCACTTTCCGGTATCCGATTTCAATAAAACAAAGCGAATAGATATCATTCCATGAACTTTTGAGATGAAGTTTGTGAAAAGCAGATTTTGATAGTCCCACTGCTGGGCACGGGTCTCCACTCTGATGAGGTTAGACTATTTAGATTTCATAGGTTTTCCGAGGCATGTGAACCCTCCTCATGTTTCCTTCACCGAAAAGCTCATTCAAATAAAATTGCACACGATAATCTCAGTACAGAGTACTAAAAAAACCGACTTCAAAAGTACGTGGAATTACACATAATTACCATGTTTCATTGAAATCGGTTACCGGAAAGTGCGGAAATACGAATTCATCCCCTAGTTCGGCACTATACGGGACTTCACACAGGAGATAATAAAAATCGGTTCTCACTGCTCAAAGTATATTGAGAGAGAAAAACGCCTTGAATTGGAGAATAGCAAAATAAACCATCAAAATAATTGCTCCTTATGCTAAAATTTAAATTTCATGCGTGAACAGCCAACCTTAGAGGTGGATGATTTTCTTCAAAATTCGAAGAATCATGAAAATCGGTTCACAAATACCGGAGTTATCGCATAACATATGTACATACAAAAAAAACATACAGTCCCATTGAAAAGTCGGTTAAAAAAGAAAGAAAAACTCAGATGAAAGAAGATGAGGATGAAGAAATGAATTAATAATAATAATAATAATAATAAGTTTATTCAATTTAAACATACAGCACTTAAACTAGATGACTACAATAAGGTACAATTCGATTGTAAGGGCAGACAAAAGTTGAACCATCATAACCTATTCTAGGTACAAAACCTGTGTTAATAGTGTTACGAAGATTCTCCGTTTTGGCAAAATCAGAAAAGAAAACAATCTTTGAACTGCGGCTAAAACTGAAATAGTGTAGTGCAGTAACCGTGAATCTAGTGTAGAGTAGCAATAGCAGTAATAAAAAGAGTAGAAAGTATGTGTAAGTATGTGTAAGTGTGTGTGTGTGTGTGTGTGTGAATGTGCAAGTGGGTAAGTGTGTGTGTGTGTGTAAGTGTGTGTGTGTGTGTGTGTGTGTGTGTGAATGTGCAAGTGGGTAAGTGTGTGTGTGTGTGTGAAAGTGTGTGTGTGTGAGTGTGTTTGAGTGTGTGTGTGAAATGAAATGGAGTAGAGTGCGCTTAAATAGCATTTATATGGATAGATAAATATAATAAATATATAAATAAAATTTAAGTATGGAAGTCTATTTATAATAATCTAACCAGGAGTTCTTCCGTCTTCTCATAAGATAATTTCTGTAACCATTTTCTTAGTATATATCCAACTTCATACTTGTTTAATGCATATATTTGATGGGATTTATTAATTTTATTATATAATCTAGTACTTAGTGCAGTTAATTGTCCGTTAGCAAAGGCAGTACGGCATCGCTTGGTATCACAGACAGGGAAACCTTGTCGTCTACCAAGAGCAATTTTATCTAGGGGTAGATTTGAATGACGGTGTAAGACACATTTTAGTATAAATGACTGCCTCACCGTGAGCACCTGGGCTTCGGAATATAACTCATCAGTGGAGTAATCTCTTGGTTTGAATAAGATGATCTTCAACACCGCCCTTTGTGCACGTTCAAGGGACAAAAGATAAGTCTTACATGCACCGCCCCAGATGGGAATGCAATAAGAAATAAGAAATTAGTAAGTAGTAGTAGAAAAAATTGAATTCCAGCTGAAGTAGTATCGACACTTAATATGGTTATCAAAGTTTATGAAAATGAACTTAAAGATGTGTTGCTTGGTATTCTAATTGGCAAAGCGACGATCCCGGAAATGTGGTATTTACAAAGTGGTATTTGTTGCCTATAAACATTTGCGGCGATATAAGGGAGTGCCTTAATAACACAAATGCGTTGATAGACGTGGGGAATAAGATACTTTGAAAATTAAACCTTATAAAAATAGAAATAGAGATATAGACCGCGTAAAAGAGATTATGAATTTGGTTATAAAATTAGGTCTACAAAAGATATACGATGAATAGGTACGGTACGGTCATGGTACGGTAGACCGATCATTGAATATTAAACTTGGAACATTGAATGAATTAAAAAAACCGAGGGGTTGCACGCTGGATGAGGAGACTCCGGGTTCGATGCCCGGTAGGACCAATTTCAGTAGCAGTAGTGAAAGTGTTCGTCCAGGGTAGTACCTTACCTATTTCTGCCGTCAAGCAGCAATGTCAGCATTACTGTGTTCCGGTTTTGAAGGATAAGGGTGCTGGTGAAATTACAGGCACATGTTAACTTATGTCTCAGGGTAACGGGCGCAGTGGCAGTGCCCCTCAGATCTTTGCGTGGCACTGCAACTGTTATGTTATGATATTATAAAAAAAAAAATTTGGGAAATGAAGTTTTGTAAATTGGTTCTGGGTGTTCTGGATACGAAGTTAATTGCTTTTTTTATGATACCAAGTCACGGGACGAACTAGTCGTGCACCTGGTGGTAAGCGACACATCTGGCCGTAACAGTTGCAGTGCCAATCAGAGCTTTAAATCACAAAGATTTGATGGGCACCGCCACAGTGCCCGTCACCCTGAGACATAAGTTGACATGTGCCTGTAATTTCACCAGCACCCTTACCTTTCAAAACCTAATCGCAATAATGCTCTCATTACTGCTTGGCGGCAGAAATAGGTAACGTGGCAGAGCTTCCCTGGACGAACAGTTTCACAAGGAGCAGTGCTGCTACCTTGTCGTGTTTCCATACATGTTTATCTAACACGTAGTCTTCCATTTTGAAGTATGACTTTTCAATTAAAATACATAACAGGAAATTAAACTATTTTTCCGGATTTAAATCGCGTATTGTATTGTTTTTTTCAAACTAACCGTCGTTTCGGGCTCGTTACAGGTCACGGTTGACTGTCAAACGTGACCATGGGATCTGTAAAGGGCCCGAAACGTCGGTTTATTTGAAAAAACAAATATACGCGATTTAAATCCGGAAAAATAGTTTCATTTCCTATGTGTAACAATCGTGAAAACCTAAGAACTCGATAAAATAGGAAAGGATAATTTTAATATATGCTCCGGAATCTTATTGTAAAAACGTATACAGTTCCCTTTAAAAGAATCGTATACCTTTGTTAAACGAAATCGTGGTACCATGAGTTTGGACTTAGTTCTAGGCGTATATTATGGATTTAATATTTGGAATTAATTTAAAGACTCGGCATCAATAAGAGCCTAGCTCTTAGGTAAGAAGACAAAGAATATTATTGTGATATATAAACATTTACAATGAGTATATACACTCCTTATCCTTTGGGGAGAATCATGATGATATAAATAAGATAATTACGTCACCCAAAAGTGTCGACTGTTTTGCTTAAATAATGATATAACCAAAAACCTCAAATATAGAGTTTTAATCAATGTCCAATATCAATTTAATTATAATTCGAGAACCCATTCTACGTGTAATATTTAGCGAGTCACAAAAAGGTGGGACTGTATTTTAGATTGTGTTTGAATTCACGATAGCGAGGAAGTTTGGCGAAATTTATATTAAATTTGTTCCCGTATGATGTTCGACGGAATTGGTGACTTTTATATTATGTGGGATGATATAAAATAGCTTTAAATGTCGTACATCGTGAATTTGTCATTCATGAGATTTCATGACTACCAAATACTACAATCGTCGCGGTTTTATTGATGCGACGAAAAAAATCGGGACAGTTGAAGTTTCATAAAATATATTTCATACAAAATTAATGAAATTGACTAATTTTTTTAATGCTAATTGGCTCAGTTTCTTATAAATAGGATTTCATTGTACGGGATGAAAAAAAAAAAAAAAATTTTTTTTTATTGAATTGGTATTTAATTATTTTTTGTGAAATTACTCCACTAGTTTGTTATAATTATTAATACAAAGATCGAACACTCAGAAAAAACACTCAGAAAAAATTCCTTCGATCCAGTCGGATTCGAACCGACGTCTTCTTGCATACCGTGCCAGACGCTATACCAACTAAGCCACGGAACGAACCAACGGACCTCACGAATTTTTCTATGTGCTTGCGTCGTGTCTTTGTACTTGGTCTTTCAACGACTTTTTAGCCGTTTTTAGTTTTTTCTGAGTGTTTTTTCTGAGTGTTCGATCTTTGTATTAATAATTATAAAAAAATATTCAAATTTAAAAAAAATTAAAATGGTTTTTCATTCTTATCCTTTCTCGTCAGTCCATACGTCCATCTCAACATTCGCATTTCCGCTGTATGCACAATTAGTTCATTTTCGTTCTAACATTCTGATCCATACAGTACGACAGACCTAATCACGGTCTTGTGTATTTTCCCCTTTAGCTTATCAGGTCACCTGTCGCCATTTCATCCATCTTGTACTTCTTCTGTTCTGAACATCTCGGTCTATATTGCCGTCGTTCTGTATCAACGGGCTGAGGTACTGAAAGTCGGAGCAGATTGGTAGGGATAGTAAAAGTTAAAGTCAAAGAATCACTCCAGAATCCACACAAATTTGATTCAAAGTGTATTCCATAGCATTTAAGTTTATTTGAAACGAGCAATCCCTAGAGTTTCTTGCTCGTTCTTCTCAGGGAGGTCAGCGTAGTGAACGAGCAGTAGCTTAAATGTGACGTTTTCAAGTGTAAATTTATTTTACCTATGGAATAAATAATCTTTGACTTTGACTTTGACTTATTCCATAGCTAAAAGAATTTTACACTTGAAAACGTCACATTTAAGCTACTGCTCGTTCGCTACGCTGACTTCCCTGAGAAGAACGAGCAAGAAACTCTAGGGATTGCCCTTTTCAAATTAAACTAAATGCTATGGAATACACTTAGAATCAAATTTGTATGGAATCTAGAGCCATGTCGTCTTTCCATATGTTTTTGTCTAACACGTGGTCCTCAATTTTGTAATATGACTTTTCAATCAAAATATTTTAATATAGTTTTTAGACTTAGGAAATGATAAACTTAATATATGCTCCGGAATCTTATTGTAAAAACGTATACAGTTCCCCATAAAAGAGTCGTTTACCTTGGTTAAACGAAATCGTAGTACCATGAGTTTGGACTTAGCTCTAAGGTTAATATTATGGATATCTTCTTTCTTATTGAAATTTTGTATATTTTTACGGGCATATAAAATATTTGAGTAAATGTACTGTGATGCCACGGTCATGATACTAGTCTTCTTATATATTTCTCTGAGAGAATCCCGAGGACCTAAACGGTACACATAACGAATCAAATGTGGTTTGAATGTCTGCCGCTTGAGACGTGAGAATCCCGTAGGACATTATACTATGGAAGTAACTAAAGTAAACCAGTCTAGCAGTCCTAACATCGGTAAGCTCACGTATTCTGCGGACTGCGTATGCAGCGGAGCTTAATCTGCTGGCCAGGGAAGATATACCTATGTGGAAACCATTGAAGTTTACTAACTAAGGTCACTCCCAAGAAGACTGCTTTATTAACAAGGCCTAACTTTTCTCCGTTTATTTCTATGCTTGGACTAGTCGATTCTACGTTAGGTAATTCATATTTAACGCACTTTGTCTTCTTGGCATTAAGCAATAAATTGTTAGCATTAAACTACCTA
This sequence comes from Hyposmocoma kahamanoa, assembly GCF_003589595.1. Taxonomy (NCBI): domain Eukaryota; kingdom Metazoa; phylum Arthropoda; class Insecta; order Lepidoptera; family Cosmopterigidae; genus Hyposmocoma; species Hyposmocoma kahamanoa. Next base: position 21,071 of record NW_020656037.1, read on the forward strand.
AGAGAGGGTATAATTATTACATACACCATTTTCAATAGCTTAAATGTAATCTAGCAATAATAAGTTGTTGTTGTCCTGGTGGCTAATAAAAAAAAATGCTTATACTATAAGTTTATCTATCTGATTTTGTGAAACTGCTAGAACTGTAGTGATGTTATCAAACTTTATGATCCGCTATAAAACTCGGTTCCATGCAGCGGGGATGTTTTAAATTCGATGTTTTTCAGCGAAAACTGTTCATTGCTCTCACAACGACTTACACCAGCCAATACTTGCGCATATAAATTGTAGTTAGACGGAATCTTACCTACTCACTTTACATTAACCTAAAAATCTATGACCAAATATAATAATAGTAATATTATAATGGAGATTTTTTATAAAAAAACAAAACAACTACATCTATTTGCCAAGTTTTATTGTAATCGGTTAACAGAAAAGTGCGTGAAACCGGATTCATTCCCTATAGTTTGCCATGTTTAGAGGTAGAATTGAGAAGCTGGTAACCGTACTGGGCAACTAAACCTGTATTAAAGCTCACACTTTCAGACTTGTCTAATACAAATAATAACAGTTTAAGCCGTGAACAAGTTACTAGTTCTTTGCCACAATATGAATAATATTCAGTCTTTTCCAGCAGTTTCACGCTTTGTGATTTCAGTATTTTGGCAATAGGCAGTTGACAGCTTTAAGGACAAACCCTTCTTACAGTTTGCTCTGTGGGCGCTGGTTGAGGAGGTCTCGGGTTCGATTGTACCCCACATGGTAGTACCAATTTGGGAATTGACCGTTTTTAAATTGGTTCCTGTCTGGTACTGGATAGTGCCTCGGAATGAATTCCGTTGCTCTGGTAGTAATAGGACAGGGAATTCTTTAGTTATCTGAGAAGAGTTCGTCCGGGGGAATACTGCCAACTTAGCTATTCCTGAGCGGAAGAGTAACTAGAGAACCTTTTTTTGCAATGCAATGCTACGGTGCAGCACGGTCGTGGGTTCAAGTCCCACCGTCGAAGTTTTCTGTGTGTTCGATCTTTATATTAATAATCATAACAAAGGTTACCTATCAGTACGAAATGACACTTTCCAGAAATGACGTTTGTCGAAATTTCATAACCCCGAAAGTAATTTTGAGAGGAAAATGTAAAAATCTTTTAAACCTAACTTAACCTAACCTAACCTAATCGTGTCTTTGCGATAAACAT
>NW_020656038.1:0-11043 GCF_003589595.1 Hyposmocoma kahamanoa
GTCACATCACAAACATATGTAAAGGTGTCTGATCTTATATCTAACAATTCAAGGTCAGCACAAATCCATTGTTGGTCAGTACACAAATTACTTAACTCTCTTCCGAAAGGTTTACTAGGGTTTGCATTAAAGTCCCCCAATAGGTAGACTGATTCAATTGAACTACTCTCCACAATAGCACATATCTCACTAAAACACTGTGTGAATTCTGGCAGATTTTCGACTGAGTCAGTTGGCATGTAGACACTGAACACGAGAATAGCACAGTCACCCATCCTCACCTTTATGGCACTAATCCGAGGATTACTGCATTCAATGACTGATACATCAGTGAAAACCCGCTTACTCCACAAGATCGCCACTCCTCCAAACGGTCTCCCTCTTAGAATACCAGCGGACATGTCTACAGCCGACTTTCCAGTATATACAAAATCGGGGTGAACGGTACTCAATAGAGGCACATCCTGAGGCAGCAGCCAGGTCTCCTGTAATGCTACTATATCTGCAACAGAACACAGGTCCCGCACACCATCAATTGATCTCTTAAATCCCTTGCAGTTAAAACTGATGAAAGTTGATAATGTAGTAGTTGTGTCATCCATTAATTATTTATTTGGGTTTATTCACATTGATCATCATGCCACTTTCTAAGACTAATAAAACGTCTAAAAGTAATACCAGAGGGCCACAGTTTGTCGTCTAGAAAAACGTCAATCATATTTTTATTCACAAAAATCTTATACGAATTGTAGTCCCTTTGAAATTTCATTCTCATTTTAAATAGCGACACTCTCTCTTTGGTTTTTCCATAGATGTAGTCGATAATGTCCTTTTCCAAAACATCTTTATGGACATTTGATACAAATAATGGTGCTTTGGTATCAGCTGCCTTAAATTTACTATTTGAGACCGGTTCGGCTTTTCCAAGGTTCCCTGCAAATCGGTTTCTCAATCGTTTCCTCTGTACTTGTGTCCACGCATCATCCTCCTTGGATTTAATCCAATCTTCACTATTTCCTACTAACTCCGCAAATGATAACTTTCTAGGAGTTTTTGTTTTAGAAGTTGTTTGTTTACGTTGATCTCTTCCATTTTCACTTATATCTGCTGTCAACGTCAAAGTCTGCGCGCGCATTGTATTACTCACTCCCGCACTAGGAGAGCGAGAGGGCAAGCGTGTAGCTGCCATGTCAGGTGCGTGCGACTGCGCCTCACCCAGTTCCGGAGCCGCCACTTGTGGCGAGTGTGATAGAGACGCAAACTCCATCTCGTTCCCGTTGTCCGCGTTCCGTTCACGCGTTTCGTTCAAAGGTATCTCGTAGTTCGATGTTTGGGTTAATGGCTGCGTTCGCTCGCGCATGCGCACTGGGTCAGGGCTGCATTTTGAATTTAAACCGTCATCAGATGTTCCCTCAGAATTACATTCATTTCTTGGCGTTAAAAAACCCATTGGCCCACTGTCAAGCGGGCAGCCACCTCGCCTCTTATTTATGTTGTATTCTGACATTACAAAAGAGGGTGGTCGACCAATTATAAGGTGATTTTCCAGTTCCTCAATCTGTTTTACGGTTGCATATGTTTGTTTGATTTCTTGTACATCTGCCTTCAATTTTACTATATCTTTCAACAAAACAGACGGATCTAAGTGGTCGTAGCAAAAAACAGGAATTTTATTCAGATCTCTGGCCACATATACAGGAATAACATCCGGATCTGTTTCTTTAAGGACTGCAATAATATCCTCGAGGTCCCTCTGTATTTTTCCATCGCTCCTTCTCGATATGTTTCTTCTCCTCGTCTTAATTGTATCATACAGCAACGCTTTTGCCTTTTCAACTTCTGATATGGTATATGTTGAGGCACAAATCCTCACCATGCTTTCATTATCCATCACATCCACCTTATTTTGAAGAAAAGCCAACAGCTCACTAATGACAATATTACAGTTTGCACATTTTAAAACTTTCGAACCCGACATCTTCACTAACGTTTAACACGACCACTCGCGTCCGAGGTGCGACGCAGACTGTGAAGTTGAAGTTGGTCAAAAATAAATATGTCACAGGGCTCCGTGCTGTCGCCCACGCTGTTCCTTCTGCATGTCAATGACTTGTTGCCTTTAGGCAACATTCATTGCTATGCAGATGATATCACAGTGCACGGTTGCTATTATAAGTAATCGTCAAGCAGCCGGGAGGACCCTGAGAGAAACCCGGAAAAACTTGTCGCTGAGCTCAACCATGTTTTGGAACATATATCGTCGTGGGGCTCTCGAAACTTGGTTGAGTTCAACGCCAAGAAACGCGCGTTCAGCTCCAAAAAATCCCCATTCCTTCCACTTCCCTATCTTCAGGGTACAATGCTGACGCTGCAGAACAAGCTCAGCCTTCTGGGGATGAGCATCCGGAAGGACATGAGCAACAAAGAGTATATCGAGAGCGTCATCTGTACCGCGTCGCGCAAGCTTGGCATCCTGAACAAGGTGCACCGATTTTTTACTCCAGAGCTGCGATACCTGTTGTATAAAGCTCAGGTCCGAAGCAGCATGGAGTACTGTTCGCACCTTTGGGACGGCTCTGCCAAGTACTTGCTCGATGCCCTAGATGGACTGCAGCGCTACGCCTTCCGTGTTGTCAACGATCCTCATGTAACTGAGCATGCGGAGTCGTTACAGCTTCGCAGAGATATAGCGTCTCTTAGCGTATTTTATCGCCTGTACCACGGTGGGTGCTCTGAAGAGTTATTCAACCTTATCCCTTCTTCTCCTTTCCATCAGCGGACCACCCGTGCCGCACTGCGTTGCCACAGTTGGACGGTCAGTTCAATACCGTCCCGCACTAAAAAGTTTGGCAATTCGTTTTTATGCCGAACCATCAAATTGTGGAACCAACTCCCGGCGCATGTATTCCCTCCCCTCTATAACATCGGGTCCTTCAAACGTAGTGTGAAGAAGCATTGGGCCAGACCGGCAAAATGACAGTGACGGAGTGAAGATATTTGTGTTTTCCATCCGTTACTCTCATCTCTGGAATGTATTCGTACTTTCCATCAGGCGCGGTGCAGTCATTTTGCCGAGTCACAATAAAAAAAAAATTCATTTTATGAGTCGAGATCCCCACACTAAATGAAAAAAGAACTGACAGTCTTTAAACTGCTGAACAGATATTTATCAAACATAGTTAAGACTTTCCTTTCAAATACAAAAAATACCGCTCTGAAATTAATCCATCCGTTATAACTCCCCTCGTTTTGAGGCGGACGTTAAAAGCAAATATAAATCAATAAATAACATCACGTGTCATAGTTCAAACAAAACAAGCCTAGTTAAGAACCCTTTACACAAGCAAATTACCATTATGACCGATTGCCAAGTTGATAAAGCTGGACAGGCCGTGTAATCAAGATTATATCGCGTTGGTAATCTTTGACAGGCCGCAATCAAAGAATTACTTTTATCGAAATTCTTAAACGAACTGGTTCTTTTTTATTTATACAATAAACAGAAATAGCACAAAGGAAACCACGCAACTGGTAGGCACGAGATTTCTAATTCAGTCTTTAAGTTTTTCGGATCATGTTTTAAATTACAGTTATTACACAAATAAATTTTGAATCTTAAGTTTATTACGTTTCGAATTTCTTAATTATTGAAAATGAAACTATTTTTCCGGATTTAAATCATGTATATTTGTTTTTTCGAACAAACCAACGTTTCGGGCCCTTTACAGGTCCTTATTAAGTGAAATTTATTATTAACATATTAATTAGTACAGCAGTCTTATGTTTCTTTAGGATTTTTCATCAGAAGAAATACTGAATGCCAAACTGGTGGTACGGAGAAACCATCTTCCTTTTTGAAATTAGAATGTTCTTTAATTTCAATGGTAAATAGCGTGGTTTGCATTAATATTAGACGTAAGTGGTTGATGACTGTACCACCTCAGTCAACCGTGACCATGGGACCTTTAAAGGGCCCGAAACGTTGGTTTGTTTAAAAAAACAAATATACGTGATCTAAATCCGGAAAAATAGTTTCATTTCCTTTATTTCTTACCTGTTTAAGCTGGTGGCTCTATAGCCAATGCTCAATAAATACATAATCTCTCTCACATCTAGTTATACAAATATTCTGTACTTGGATAGTTCTAATCGCGGTGGAAGTATTTTGACAAAATTCTGGCCCATCATTTTTTTCTCTATTTTAGTTCGTAAATTGGCCTTGCGTGTTTGTAAAGATGTTCGTAATCTATTATTAAGAGGGATAGTGAAAAAATTAATCGTAATGTATTTTTTCTACAGCTTTTACCTTTGGTTCTCCTGCTTTACCTAAAGTTCACAACCATACGTCAGGGTTGGGGCTAGAACGCCCCGAAGAACAGCCAAACGCGCCTTGTTTGACACTTTATGGCTACCCTTAAAGGTGTGCAGGGCTCTATTTGATTTCCGGCTTTCGCTCACCATGCAATTTTCACACTCACCATGTCTTGTTAATAGGTTACCCAATACACAAATTCGTTCACTAGTTGATCTAAAAATTTAATAAAAGAAGGATAATTATTACCACAAAACAAGAAGAAGTACGCAGTTGAAACCCAGTTGAATTATATTAACAGTTGTCAAAGATGCAATGCTTATACTTTTTTGTAATATCTGGGACGGGACGAACAAGTCGCGTTCCTGGTGGTAAACTAGACGCAAGTCCATAACAGTTGCAGTGTTGCTCAGAGTTTTAAATCGCAAATATGTGAGGGGCACTGCCACTGCGCCTGTCGCCTTTATACATAAGTTGACAAGTCTCATGTGCCTGTAATTTCACCAGCACCCTTAACCCTTCAAAACCGGAACGCAGTAACGCTCACATTACTGCTTGGCGGCAGAAATAGGTAACTCTTTCACAAGGACTCTACTGCTACCGCAACCGCCTCCGTGGCCGAACGGTTGATACGTATAGCCAAATTTCATTGAACCTACAAAAAAACATTTTTGCGTATCGGTTTCAAAGGGTAAGGGTGCAGGTGAAATTACAGGCAATTGGGAATTGTCAGTTGACTTCATATCTCAGGGCAACGGGTGCTGTCACAATGCACCTCAGATCTTTGCGGTTTAAACTCTGAGTGACGCTGCAACTGTCATGTATAGGCGTGTCGTTTACCACCAGACGCACAGCTAGTATGTCCCTTGATATCACCCTCATTTGATATCATCATCGTTATCAACTCATGATGATAGTTAAAATTTCTTGATTTCATATAAAGCATACGCCGTAAATAAACTCAGCTAATAAATCATGACCATATAAATATATCTTGTTTATAAGATACGATGTCCCTTATTTATTGCTGCAATAAAGTGTGAGCATGTGTAAGATAACTACGATACTATTCTAATTCTACGAATGACGCATGTAATGACTATTTACGTTTACTTGTTTCAGTTCTAAAATGCATACGACTGTCATCAGATCCCGTCACATTAAGACTGAAAAAAGGTGAGATTTTCTTTTTTTTTTCTTTCTTGGCAGCTTATGACCCACATTGTCGCCTGACCCATCTTGTGCAGCCGTCGGATTTGTCATCTTTTTACATTGTTTCCACATATATAATACTTTCCACGTAATCAGTAAGACCCATTTTGACCATTCGTCACTATAAAATGACGATCGCAGGTGACAGTGAAGCGATACTCAATTTCATTTGTTTAGTGGCAAACAAAACCATAGACAGCAATTATTATAGAGAAGAAAATTATGACATAACTTTTGGAGGGAAATTTATTTAAATTAAATTCTTACGTTACTTATTACTAATGCTAAATCAACCATACTCGGTCTTCAAATTGATCAGGAAATAATTGTGTAAAATATTCTGTGGTTTCCTAATCATATAGACTTACGCACATATGTGTAACCTGGCTAAATTGTAGAGTTACTCTCGGCCTGTGCGGTTCTTTAAAAGACATCGTTTCAGTAGTTGCCGATAAGTCGAAGTTAGTTCCTTGACCAGACATTAAGTGGCAAGCTGTTATAAATGACATAATATTTATTTCACTCAGTCCATACTATAATTCCATAGAATTTCATTCAAGTTACGATGAATCACCGTATATTAAAAAACACATAACATTAAATAGTTAGCGTTAGTTACTTACTTAGTTTGCGTTGTACGTGCACCAACAGTACGCGAAGTTCCACATTCCGCAGTCCGCCATTTTCGTTTATACGTTATAGCAGTGACAATTATCTTGCGAACAACCTCGAAAATACTAGAAAAAGCCTTATTTTGCTACTTTGGAGTGCAAAAATGTTAGTCCCACTTACAATTTTATTTTTGTTATAATAAGTGACCGGAGGAACACGTTGTGCGCTTGGTGTAAACCGACACCCTATAACAGTTGCAATGCCACTCAGAACTTTAAATCGCAAAGATCTTAGGGGCACAGCCACTACGCCCGTCACATGTGACTGTAATTTCACCAGCACCCTTACCCTTTTAAACCGGAACGCAGTAATGCTCACGTTACTACTTGGCGGCAGAAATATGTAAGGTGGTAGTCCTTCCGTGGACGAACTCTTTCACAAGGAGCTCTACTGCTACTAATATTATCTATGGTGGTTTTTCATATCATCGTCTTCTTTCAGTCTTATTTTATTTAATTTTAATGAATTTTACATTTTCTGTTTGTCGTAATAATTTTTTTGTTACAATATACGAAAGTAAACGTTATATCGCTGCAATATGGTCGCTTCTTTTTCGGAGAACTAAATAAACGTCTCGATTTCGTCGTCGTTCAGCTAATGATCGCTAGATGATAGCACGTTAATTGAAATTTCAATTGTAAATATGTATATAAAGTCAAAACGTCTTAACATGCAATAATAGGAATAGAACTTTCAGTGTTATACCAACAAAGTAAAGTTTAAATTATATTAACAGTCCAGAAAGTGTTACATATTTTTAAATTAGAAACTATGACCAATCATTATCAAGATTTCATAGTGTTTAAATTATGAATTTGTGAGTTTTAGCAACAACTGTTCTGATGGTAATCGAGCATCAAAGGCACTTCTGGTGTTTTTTTTCAGACTTTTACTGGCATGTTAATAATAAATGATACATAATAATGCTTTTCTTTCTGTCAATACTATGATTTCATAGAACTTCGTTCAAGTTACGATGAATCACCGTATATTAAAAACCTATTTTGTAGCATTCATTGACGGTGTAATGGATTTGTATAAAATTTTAACTACAGTACATTGTGCATACGTGTTAGGCATGCCATATGGACGTACACAAGTGTGATTGAACTTTATTATTAGGTTTTTTTTATTACACCGTGTGATGGGACGAACAAGTCGTGCACCTGGTGGTAAGCGACACGCCTACCTATGACAGTTGTACTGTCACTCTCATAATCTGATCACTGCGCCTGTCACCCTGAGACTTAAAGTTGTCAAGTCCCATGTGCCTGTAATTTGACCAGCACACTTACCATTCAAAACGCGTTAATATGCTTATATTACTTTTTAAAAGCAGAAACAGGTATGGTTGCAGTACTTCCCTGGACGAACTCGTTCACACGGAGATCTACTGCTTCTGAAAAGTATACCGTAGGTACAAAATTCTATGCATTAAATAATATTAAAAAGATATTTTAAGTTTTAGGGAATTTTTTAAGAAATTTTTACCTATAGTTAAGTCTCATTGCAGAAGTATTTGAATTAAGTTCCAGGTGTTAAAATTTTCTAAATTTTGTTTTACTTACTTTAAACGCAGTTTGAACATTATATCGGTTACAGAAAACATCGCAGACTGTGGCGATTCAGTCTCCGAAAATGCGTTGTCTATAAACAAAGTTTCTGTGAAATTAGCCAACGCAATATATCCCGTTCGCTAGAAAAATAAACCGCGGCACATTAATTATTCATGGAGATTGGTATAGGCTCCTATTTCAAGTAATACATGTACAGTTGATACTACCTCCCTCTAAAATCTCGGAACTGCTAAAAATAAAAGCAAAAAATCATACCAAAATAAATAATATTTCTTGTTACAAAACTTTTCTTCTAAAATACACTATCGCATTAACATAGTTGCTAGGTAGGTACATATAAAATATATAGGACAAAATACAATACAACAATTTCGTAATTTCAGAGAGAGGTTAAGGTAAATAATGTCTGCTTACTTTGATCTGTGTTTATTAGTTTTGAGTAACGATAATTGTTTTCGTTTTGAGTGAGGCCAGCCGAGCGTAATTTTGTGAGTCGCGTAGTTTGAATTGCGTAGTTTGTGCTGCATTCGGTTTCATATAAAAGTACGGTTTGTTTCACATGACGACGCAAAATGAGTTATCTGCCGACACACGGGCGTAATGACGACTGACTTTCGGTCGCATCATGCGACGGGCTGGTGGTACGGGTGAGGGAAGGGGTGGGTTTCTTATGAAAATATTCGATGCGGAGATTAAAATATAAATAATTTTAACAACTTACTTAATTGTTATTATTAGTCTTCCCTCTGAACTGATGGCTTGTCTCAGATTTGTATCTGACTGAGTAATAAAAGGTTTTACTAGGCTTAATAATTCTTGAAAAACATTTATTGACATGTGGTAGTACTTCACAAATTGATCTTGATGTTCACATAGTCTTGTATATAATATATGAAACTGCATCCACTCAATATGAAACGATTAAAATGTGGGCCACTTTAATCGTTTCATATTGAGTGTATGCACTCAGCTTTTTTCTTTTTCTAACATCGTCTTCTAATGCTTCATAAATGCATACTATTTTTTAACCGACTTCAAAAAGGAGGAGGTTCTCAATTCGACTGTATGTTCTTTTCTTTTCTTTTTTTTTGTATGTATGTTACGCGATAACTCATTTGTGAAACGATTTTCATGATTCTTTTTTTGTTGGAAAGGAGGTATTTCCATAGTGGTCCCATTTCATTTTGAAGAAAATCATCCACCTCAAGGGGTGGCTGTTCACGCATGAAAAGTCATTTTTATAAATAGCGCCTAACTTTAATTTAGGAGCAATTACTTTTAGCAATTATTTAGTTGATTTTGCTATTTCTCCAATTCAAGGCGTTTTTCTCTCGACATACTTTGAGTAGTGTCGTAGTGAGAACCTATTTTTATTATCTCCAGTATCAAGTCCTGTATAGTGGCGAACTAGGGGATATTTCAATGAAACTTAGCAAATAGACGTAATTCCACGTACTTTTGAGGTCGGTTTTTTTAGTACCCTGTACTGTGATTATTATGGATCCATTGCACTATTACTTAACAAATACCCCGTATAAACGCTTAAAAGCAAGTGCATAAAATACGTTCGTCTGGCGCTCCAACCGAATTTCGGTCGAGTGCAAACTGGGCAATTCAAAAAACACAAGTCACAAAATTACGCTCGTCTGTCCTCACCCTTACAGTCGTCGTTTTCCGACGACGACGTCGTTGGTACTGGTTTCTACAATCAAAGTAGGTCTTCGTCATCATCCACAGCCCAACTTCACCCACTGCTAGGTAAAGGGCTTCCGTTTTGTGTGCCATCTACGGCCTGCGTCTTTCACAATATCGTCTACCCATTTAGCTGCACGACGTCCAACTTTTCTGTAACGGCTTCTTGATCGCCATTCAGTAGCTTTTAATGATTTATAAAGTAATCAGTTGTGTGCTATACAAACCGACGCTACTAGGGTATTTCACGCATGTGTGTTCTTGATAGGTACATGGAGCGACGTCGCCGGCCACCACTATTAGAGGTGCCGCGTGAAAGATCCTATCTCTTGACGGAATGTCCGCTGATGCACACATTGCGCACCCTGTACTAAACATCGGATAGGATCGATCTGTGTCATTGTTCTCCGAACGAATTCACAAAGATAGCACTTTACATCTTTTGTTACACGTAGTATTTTTGCTAAATATTCAACACAAGCAGCTATTTTGCACGATTCAACCTTCACTGGGTTCGCGCAATAGCAAATTAACTTATTTCAATTTTTTTTTTAATTATATAAGTGTATGAGCTAAATAAATCCTTTAGCCTTATTTATTTATTATGCCAAACTAGAGTTAATCAAATAAAACACATGATAGACTGCGCAGTCGCGGTCTCGTCTAATAAAATCTGTATCCCCTGTGACGCGCTTGAATTTACTCAGTAAGCCACCGCAAATAAGAGCTAGTTGTTCGCAATTCTACACAATCTTGTGTCCACCATGATTTGCAAAGAGCTCGGACATATCGTCTTTTGCTACACCAATATAAGCAACACGCAATTTTAAACAAAAAATGAATTATTTACTTCGCAATAGAGAACATAAAAATGTGAAACTTTGTAAGTAAACGAAAAGAAAAGATACTTATTACTAGTAGCAGTAGAGTAGTAGCTCCTTGTGAAAGAGTTCGTCCAGGGAAGCCGCGACAAGCAGTAATGTGAGCATTACTGCATTCATTATTCAAGGAATAAATGATTTATATTGCTATTTCTATTCTATTTCTATTCCGATTCGGTAGGGTGTTTGTGAAATTACAGGCACATGGCACTTATCATCATTCGTGTCGATTACTAGGCGCACTGGTTAGTCTCGTCTCTTATATCATGAAAAAAGTTTAAAACCAACGACACTCTTGTGGAGTCGAAGCTGCAAAATCTAGAACACTATTGTATCGATAGGATACATGTAATGCTTGCCATCGTGGTGAAAGTTTTGCCAATCGGCGTAAAGTCCTCGCCAGTTGTTGTTTAGTTCCCTCCTCATCGATCTTCCATCGGTCAACTAGAAGTCCGGAACACTCCATCCTCATGTCGTTAATAATAATAATATATTTATTTCAGACAACTATTTAGTCCACAGGTGTTAGTAACAATTTTATTCTTAAAAATTATGTTAGTAGGCACTAAATCTAAACATTATTAAATTAAAATTAAAATAAATAAAAACATGAACATTTGAGGCAATTAAAAACGAGGCGAAAAAAGTTGCCGCATAAAGGGAGAGTCAATTCTCCTGGCAATGGTTTTCAGTATTG
>NW_020656039.1:0-14517 GCF_003589595.1 Hyposmocoma kahamanoa
CATAATCAAATGCCTTGCTCATGTCAAGAAAAAGTGATGCTACCGGATTTTTTTCATTGATACTTTTTGTTATAATCGTTAGAAAGTCATAGCAAGCAAGTGTCGTGGATCTTGTATGTTATACTTTTCTATAAAGCTATTTAGTCTAATTAAAAAAGCTCTCTCAAATATTTTCGATAGAATAGGTATCAGAGTAATAGGTCTGTAATTATTTGGATCTAAAATGTCACCTTTTTTATATAACGGTTTAGCAATACACTGTTTAATTTTTTTTGGAAATATTTCTTCCACAAACGAAAGATTAATAATATGTGAAGGGGATAGCAGACGTGAGAAGCGCATAGTTTTATAATTTTCGTATTTATTTCGGCAAGGCTACAAGATTTGCTATTTTTAATGACATTATTATGTTGTAAATTTCTTTTTCAGTAACTGGTGTCAAGAACATTGAATCAAATGTACATCGAATGTCTAATGTCATGTAATTTCAAGTCAAGTTGAAATTATTAGTTAAATTCATTGACTTACAATTATATGGACGTCGGGTCCGCGCTAAAAAGTGTCCGCACTTGTAAGGCGCTAAAATCGTATACAGAGCGCGACACTCCGCTTTAGTCTTCATTTGTTCTACTGACAGCGCGATACTGCGATGACATTACAATTTAAATTTCGAATAGGTTGACTTGGGACATTTTTTTCGTGGTTTTTGTATTAGACCCGTCGTCCATTTATTTGTAAGTCAATGGTTAAATTTAAAAGAATAGTATTAAAAATATTATGTATATAAATGTCAACAGGATATGATATATATATGGTCATTGAATTGTAGCGAATTAATGTCACCCTTATGGGAATCATTGGAGAGAGTGTGTGATATAGTATTCCAAGTCGCTTTACATTTGTTGGTATTGCTTCTTATGTATTTAGTATTACTGATTCGTTTTGATTTTAATATGCATTTTTAAGCAGTGTATTGTAGCTTCTGTAATGTAGTTTATTATACGATTTATTTAATTTTTCTTTTGTATGTTTGATTTGTAATACACGTTTCGTTTTACATGACTTTTTAAACCTTTAGAGTGCCAACGCAACTTTGTGAGATGATTAGTTACTTTAACTATTACAATTGGAAAACATAAATTGAGGCCATGAGAACCATAGTGGCCTAATTCATTTTTTTACAATATTGAGTTTATGATTTTTTCCAGTTCAAATTGATCATTTTAATAGAACCAGAAAGGCCTAAAAGTGATACAACGAATTTTCACTAGATGGCAGCATAATCATTGTTATGGTTTTTAGTCTGTGATCTAAATTTGAGGTGCCATACTGGCCTAAGTAAGATAGGCCACTATGGCTTGTCCATTGAATTAGGCCACTATGGTTCTCATGGCCTCAATTATACAATAAAGAAAACAAATTGTAACAACCATCAAACGCGGTTGTCATCTTATCTGAATTTACGACTTCAAAAAACGGAAGAGAGCGTATGTAGTTACAAAACTTTTTAATTTTTTCCGGGTTATAATCGCGTCTGTATTCATGCCACATGTTATAAACTTTTTGTTTCTTTACTTTTATACTTAAGGTTTGCGCAGCTTCATGATCCGAGAGACCTAGGTGATGAATTTCAACATTTTGCGGTTTTGATGTTGCTAGCTATTTGGTCAATGCGCGAGTTTAGTCGTGTTGGAGTAAGTATATGAGCGCTAAAATTATAGTTCTGTAGGGTACTAAGAACGTCTTTGGTTGCTAAATTTTGTTTCAAAATATCGATGTTCCAATCACCGCATATAACAATCTTTTTCTTTTTGAATTTTTCGGTAAGGTAAGTGCATATACACATGCGCTTTTGATTGTTCAGGGATTCGATATATATTCACTATAATAAGTCCGGTACATACAATCTCTACACCACAACATTCAAAATAAAATGCGCAGGCAATTGTTTCTATAAAGGGTATAGGCTTGTAATCCAGACATTTCTGCATTAGTATGCATGTACCGCCTCTACTATCCTTACGATAGAAAGTTGCTGTTCGCTTGAAATTATTCAACTGTATATTACTTTCTGAGCCCTTTGGTACAAAAGTTTCACAAAAACATATTATAGCAACCTCTCTACCCACATCTTTAAATTCTCTAAAAGTCACATCTAATAAATCTAATTTATTACAATATCCTGCAATGTTTTGATTAAAAATTAACAAATTGTCTTCACGTAAGTTGCTATATTGTTGATCAGTTTATGTATTTGTCTGAATTTGTTTTTGACGATAAAGCTCGTCGCCGCCTATTGGATCTGTATCAGAGCTCCAATTTTCGATATATTCATGTAAATTATTCAATATAGTTTATACACCATATTTATTTATATGGCCAGTCAATAAATGAAACATAAATTTGTTATATTCTAGGTATGAGTTGGACTCAAAGATATGTGCGTATTTGTAAGTACAGTTGTCAAAATTTAAAAGGTTATTAAATAATTCTATTCTGTGATTCATCAAAACTTTTCCGAATTTGAATGTGGGCAAACATAAAATTATATTAGCACGTACTAATATAATCCTTCAGATCATTGCGTTTTAAAGCTCTGAGTGGCACTCCAACTACCTCCAGGCGCACTACTTGTTCGACCCGCCACTTAGTATCATAAAAATGGTACATAATGAAGTACATATTGGAAATACGTGAGGCGCACTATAAGTTTCCGGAATGAATAAGAAAAATATACTATAAATGGACAGAAATTAATTTATTGTTTCTCAAAATATTCTCCGTTAGCGTTAATGCATTTTTTCATACGAATGAACCAATTTTGAAAACATATATTGCCAATCCTTCGTGACAATCACTGAAACATATTTTTCATACTCTTCGACAGCCTCTTCAGGTGATGAAAATCGTTGACTGCGTAATTGGTTCTTAATTTTTGGAAATAAATAAAAGTCACAGGGTGCCAGGTCGGGACTGTACGCGGGATGGCTCATAAGGTCAACGTTGTTCACCTCCAAAAATTCATTTGTCTGTCTGGCCGTGTGAGAGCTGGCATTATCGTGGTGAAAGATGATACGGGGCGTTTACGGTTATTTTTACCGAGTTTGTCAATAACTTCCGGCAAATAAATGGTCGTGTACCAATCACTATTCACATCACAACGATTCTCCGTAGTCGAACGAACTACATGCCGACTTGAAAATAGCTGAAAGCATTGCGATTGCGTACAGACATTGTAGTCGCGCCGTTTGCATTCGAAGCACTATTTTGCATTTGCGACGTAGTCCGAATGTAACTCGTGTGGCTACGCCCTTAATAAGACTCAGAATATTTATGATCCAATACAATGTTAAATCAACAAAGATTGTGAATGGTTATGTAGATACAGAGATAACATTAATAAATATATCAGATAATAACACATATCACCTGGTCTCATCGGTCTATTCATCCTTTTTTCACTTTAGGCTTTGAAACGTTCTTATTGCAAGCGTTATAGAGTTGAATTTATATCTCAAGCATCAAGACTGACTCTCGATTTTGTATTGCCTGTGATGATATGTATACGCGAATTTATACTCGATTCTTAGGAAACATTCATTGAAATCAAATGTATTATGGTGAAAAATAGGTTATTGCAAATAAGCTGACATACGATTACAATTTTAAGGACTATTTAAATATAAGTATAACTAAATATAAGTATAAAAATAAATAAAAAAATAAGTATAAGTAACTATAACCAAGTATACTCAAACAAAAGCGTAATGGTAGCCTAATGGTTAGACCTACTGCCTTTCTAAACACAAGCTGTGGGTTCGAATACGGGCCTTACTTTTGAGCGTCTCGGAATTTATGTGCGAATAGTTTAGAGCTTAATAATGGAAAAATAGAGATTGCTGTAGGCAAAAAACATGACCCGTAGCGACACTTCGACTCTGCGCCAGTGTGAATTGAGCCTAAAGGTATAGATAGGTCGCAATGGCATCCTGAAGATATTTGCCCTTCGTTTTAATTGTACAATTTTAAAGTTTTAGATGCACAGTGCTACTGGTCAAATTAAGTAATAACTTGTGCATTTAAATATTTTAATTCTTGTAGTTGAATATTTTAAATTTTTTAATCAAATTTTCAAAATTCATTATAATCATACTAACATAGTTCTAAGGTTTTCTTTTGTAACTAACGCCAATATCTTATGGGCCACTGCTTGAAATCAATGGTTTTGTTATTTATTATTATTATTATTATAATGGTTGGGAAACGTGAAGGAAAGATAAAAGGAAAGATAGGCTGTAATAACGACAAGTAGGTACAGATTGGAACTTACTTGTTTATTATTATTATGATCAGTGACCTTACATCAAAAGGGCCTGCATTCGTATTGCTGTTTATAAGCAGTTAGGTTACATGAAAGCACGTCTGCTCGCCTCGAGAATTTTATATGGAATGACGAAGCAACGAAGCCAAATAAGAATGGCTAAGAAAAAGAATCAGAGAACGAGTCAAAATTTCAAAAAAGTGGCCAGGAACCAGAGAAAAGGGTAATAACCGCTCACGCGATAGATGCAGCCGTAGACGCATACCACACCTAGAGGTGCCGGTGATGATTTTATACCGATTTATCGGATATCGAAGTCATAGCAGGTAAAAGAACTAATATTAATTGCTATTTCGGTAACTACTCTAGCAAACCATAAAGTTTTTAATGCCTGGGTCTGTCATTTAAAAAAAATAAACAACTTCAAAAATACGTCATGACAATCGTGTGTGTTATTATTTGGGCTGGTGATTTCGGTGTTTATTTATTGAAAACATACCGTAAGTAGCGGTTTTTAAGTTTACCCTGAATATAAATGTTTATAAACTGTACTTTAAGGAGTAATTTCATGGTAAACGTTAGAACCACTCAAACGGAATATTATCATATTTATCCAAGTACACCAAACATTTCATTAGTGCTTTTTAAGTGCAGGATT
This sequence comes from Hyposmocoma kahamanoa, assembly GCF_003589595.1. Lineage (NCBI taxonomy): Eukaryota > Metazoa > Arthropoda > Insecta > Lepidoptera > Cosmopterigidae > Hyposmocoma > Hyposmocoma kahamanoa. Next base: position 4,980 of record NW_020656039.1, read on the forward strand.
TGCGGTGTATTCCTGCATTTTATTTGAGATGTTTTTGTTGGTAGTACGGAGGGTATTTATTTAGCAATGCAGAATAATAATTTTTATTTATAAAAACTTGTTACATACAAGTTGCAACTGATTGCTTTTCTAATTTGCGAAACCAAATAGCCGCCATTTTGCGGTAGGAGGAGCGCATCGCGTGAGCGGTTAAAAAGGTGGGATGACGATGTATGAGATTGCATCATCACATTGGGTTATGATGGAAGTGTATACACATAGAGTAGGTAAAATATTTTATTAGGGTGGAAAGGAAGTTATTGCAAACGAGTTAACATTTTACACGGTGAATTGTAACAATTACACAATTATGCAATTAGGCAATAGCCTTGACGACCATATAACATAAAATAAGTTTCGTATACATGTGAGAAAATTATTGCGTGTTTCTGTATTTCTCTATAATGTCGTCACGCTTGTCTCCCATGACGGGAAGGCAAAGACCATTAACCAAAGATGTTTGCTATAGTCCAGATAAACCTATTTCATGTTCTCCACTCGTATCAGTCTCGTCGTATAAGCTTGTTTACTCTTGGTATATTTAACATGACCATGGCATCCTCGGTGGTCACCTCCTATGGCGGCCTCGAAAGCAACGTATATCATTGTTCTGTTCCCTTTGAGCTCGTAAATTTTAAAGGGTAAAAGACACGTTAACTCCTGGGATAAACTTCACCTTTTCATGACTTTATCAACCACTTATCATACGATATTACGAGATATTTATGCCATATTTGATAGTGGGTTCCTTCTTGTTCCCACATCTAGACCAATAATTGTTTTTTTTCTGGGCGGAGACTGGATGTACGCTTTCTGGTTTTTCCGCTTCTCGAGCAGAGAGGATTGTGGCTTCGAATCTGGGCTTGCAACTTTCAATTTTCGGAATTTATGTACAAATTTTAATTTCAAGTTCATCATAAGCTTTTAGGTGAATTTAAACATCTTGGTGAAACCTGCATACATCTGCAAAGCAATGTGTGTAAAGTTTCCAATCACCATTTGACTCACGTGAGAACTATAGTCTAAACCCTCTCATTGTGAGAGGAGGCATGTACCCAGCAGTGGGATTAATAAATAGACTAACTACTACGATATTTAACACGGTTGATAGCTGAAATTTAAAATAACTTTTGAAATACTCGAAGTTAATTCCATAAGATTTGTCAAATCACTTAAAATGTTTATATATGCGTAACACAAAGAAGTAAGTACGTTTTTTAACAATTTTTTTTCTGCTTTTCCACGTGAGGCGTTAATCACACACAGAGGATACATGGTGTAATGCGCAAGCAGTGCGTTCAGGATACTATTCCGATTTTCAACTTTCTGTGGCACGTCGTTCATGTTCCTGATTGTTAACAATTTCTACGCTATTATCATAAACGTAAGCGACATTCCGTCGCTTACGTTTCATCACCAGCAACACCCTGAGTACATTGGTAAATAGGTGAGAGTCCCCAACAGCCACTGCCCCAATGTTGGTAGATAATTTAAAAGTTGGCTCCCTAAATTTGTTTCACCGGAAATTGAAACCGAGAGTTCATCATGTATTACATCCTGAGTGATTAACCTTTTCATCGCCGTGGCCACGAGGATCCAATAGAAATTCATGTTTCAAGTTCGCAACTCAAAGATATAATCTAAATTTAATACAAGTTTTCCTTAACTTCCTTAATGTTACGCCACTGTTTATATCTCTGGTGTTACGCTAATATCAAAACTTTTTCATGTTTATTTTCATATTTTTATATACCGTATGTTTTTATTACTTTGATGTTTTTATTAATTGCAATTAAACATAGTTAGTTATTTTTGTTGACGTGTCTTCGTTTTGGTTATATTGTTTTAAAAATTGACGTTGAATGTTAAATATTGCATTGCAGCGCTTGGTTCTGCAGAATACTCAAGCGTAGAATCCAAGGCCCGTATTAATAAATTCATATCAAAAAGAAACGCAATTGGGTCTTGAAGTGACGTGAAATAACTGAGGTTAAAGGATGTTAAGTTTACTGGAAAAAAACATACATAAAGTAAAATACTAACAACCTCGCAAGAGTAGCCGAACGGTTGCCATACTAGGTTGCCACCCAGGCCCCGGGCCCCAAATTTTGAATGGCCTACATATATTATAAACAACTTTTGTTCTGTGACTTAATAATTAATCAGATTTCACTTTTGGACAAAAATAAAAATAAAATAAATAGATCGCTCTGAATTATAAACGGTGATCAGTCTGTGCGGTAACAAAAGAAAGCGCAAGCGTCAATATTAGTCCGGCACAAAACGCAGGAGCGAGTGTGGGGGTCGCCGGGGAGGACGCTTACACGATTGAACTTACTACAAAATAAAGATTCAAGAACTACAGAAACTGAAAACCTATTTAATAACCTACTTGTTCGATCTTTATAAAAATTATAACGAAAAACATATTTACTTTAAATGCACTAGGTTCATCACGTTTGGATTCCATTTTCCATTTTTCATCAGGTGGAATGGAGTCATCTGCTTTTCATGTATAAAAAATAACAATAATAATAATAAACACTGCTGTGCTACGATAGGAAATCGCCTTTCCGCCACGGAAATAAATGTTATTTGAGTGCACACCAACGATTATACATTGATCGCCCACCATTTGATACTTATCACAATTTCCGTTTATTAATACACGTCACTCCGTACTTAAGCTCCGGTTCAAGATGGTGATTAGGTTCTTATTAATCAAGTACATGTTCTTGATCGCTAGAAATGGTATCATCCAAGATACTGACGATTTTAGTCTTTAAATACAAGAGAGCTCAAGATGCGTCTTCAGTTCGAAGTGACATTTCAGCTGGTACGCCATTGAAATTTGATTAGGTGCTGTATTAATACTGGTTTAAAAGTAAGTGATGTAAGGCATTTGTTTATAAAGACAGTGTAAAAAAAAGTGTAAATTAAAATTGTAGAAGAATACGCTTCAACACACAACACATTTGATATACTAGTTTTGTAATGAATAGTATATTATTGCAGAGATGTATAATAGAAAAAGTAAAAAAAATTAATTAAAATTAAAAGTAATATTTGATATAATATTAGATATTTGACATAGCATAGAAAAAAGCCAAAGAAGCAGAAAAGAATACCAAAGCACTTTAGTTTATTTCACCGCCTTTTAAAAAAAATATGATTAAATTACGATGCAATTACGAACACTTGGCAGTTGGCTGTATGAGTTTCTCTTTTCCCTCTTGACATAGTTCATTACTAGTAGTGTCGCGTGCAGCCTCCATGGATGACCAACGTCCAGCCTCCATGGATGACGAGATTGACAGGCCACAAAGACAGATTTACTTGACTGACAGGAATTCGAAATTAGACCGACTTTGTTTTGAACAAAAGACGACGACTGGCCTTCCTTTCTTTGACAAAGGAAGACGAGGGCATTTCTGACTAAACCTCCGACTTGAGCAAACGACTTCTCTTGACTAAATTGTACGGACGGACCGTACAAGTAGGTAGGAAGAAGTCGCACAGTCCATAAATGACAAATTTTCCGTGTTCGTTTTTTGAATGTAATGTAAACATTTACGAGCATGTTTGAGAAAAGTAATTTTATACCCACTAAGGGCCTCGGTCAATTCCGAGGAACATTAAGGAGGAAGTTTTAGTCCTTAGGTCATTGGGTAACCCTTCCCAGTGGTGCCGGTTAAACTATCTGATCCGGGTCAGAAGGTTAAACTCCCCACGCAAAAAAAAAACCAAATATTACAACTAGAATCACATTGTTGCGAATAGCTTTCGCTGTTTATCAATATGAAAATTGAAAGAAACGCAATTTATTACAAGGGCACAATAACTTCAAATTAGGAGATATGGTCAGTTAAAACAAACGTTTAAATGTTATTGTTTATGGAATATGAACCTTATGACACTTCGTTAATGATTTTATAAACAATAAACACATACTAACACTATACTTAAATACTTGAATTGTTAATTGCTCACTGCTATGAGTTTACAACGAACTATCAAATTAATTTACTGCATTTGCATGCAAATATCAATTGCCGACAGTGATTAATGATCGCATGGGCAAAATAATAAAAAATGTATGAATACCACTATTGGTATTCATACATAGCCCTATGGCTACCGCAAGGGTCTACTTTAATGCCGTTTTTTTTTTCAACTTGTAAATCTGGGCTCGTATGAGACGTCTTAAGATTGCACTGGAAACCAGAAGTGGGGACCATTATTTTTCATCTGTCGGCTTGAATAACCTAAATGAATAAAACATCAAATGCTTTTTAGGTTTCCTGCCAAAGGTTATGTTTATATAGAATGATTAAAGTTGTGTTGTTTCTCTCTTTATTTCTTCACAAAGAAACAATTGGATAAGTTTGTATTTTTATTTCTTGAAGTCGAGTCATTGAAATACAATCGTGAAACCCATGAACTTCGTTAATTTCCATCGATGTTTCAAATTTGTTTTCACAAAAGGTAAAAAAGTAATATTTTTCCTGTTTCCCGTGGCCTTTAATGAACTTATGCGTGTATTTCGTTCCACGGAAAAAATATGCTGTCAAAGCGCTAAAAGAGATCTGTATGTAAAAGGTCGGTGTTTACGCGTAATGCGTAAGACTCAACCAAACTTCAAAGAAACGCACTCAGAACTTTATTCAGTGTGTAATCACACGTGCTCAAGTTGAAAAGACCAGAATAGGTGACCCATTAATAATTGTACAAAGTGCTCGTACATTTACCCTTATTTAGGTTCGAAACGATGTCAATATTGAGCAATATTGACTGAGATGAAAACATTATGTGGAATAGAAACCTCTTTATCACCACAGGATTATTACTTTGATGTTTCTTCGGGAATGTCGTCCATTATTCGAAGCAAAGCTTGCTTGTGTACAAGACTTTTGATACGTGCCACTTATAAGGTTTTGGCAAGTTTTTATTTGGGACTGAAAGAAAAAATATTTTTGTCTTTAGCTCTGTAAAAGGTAGCCTTAACCTTTTCCTTAGAGGTGACTCGTACTAAGTAATGGGACGTAATATTTCAGACACTTCACGTGCACAACTCAAGAAAATGTTATCGCTATCGGATGAATAATAATAGACGCGTTCGGGACAAATATAAAGTATTATATATTTATGCATATGTATATGGATTTGGCTCATACTCGTCATCATCGTCTACTGATTGTACTCTCACTGCTTGTCCCCTGATAAGAGATTTAGACAATAGTCCTCCGCTACGATGGTCCGTCACGGATTGGGCATATGCAGGTTTTATTACAGTGTTTTCTTTCACTATTAACAAAATGCATTATTTCTAAATTCTCACAAAGTTATGTAATTTTGAAATTCAATCTTTGGTACTTACCATTATAACGATTCTAATCTTTGACCTTTTAACAGAGCAGCAACCGTTGTCATAGTTCATAATAAACATTGACAAAGTACTTATCGGCATAAGTGCAGAATTCTTTTGGAAAGCCTTATTCGTAGCTAAATGATTTAAAAAATCCTCAAGTTCTATTATCCATTGTATATTGCATTGTATATTGATGGTACTGTAGACTAGACAGTACGATTAGAAATACTGGCTGAATGAATGTACGTTTGTGATTGTATAAAAAAAATAGGACGAAAAAAGAAGATCTTCATTCATCTTGGTTGTTCTGGAACAGACTTCGATCTGTAAATACGTAATAAATATTTATTCATGGAAATAGGCCTATTTTATCTTTAAAAGCTGCCTCTACGCTAATCCAAGCTATGACACTCGTTATAGTACTCACAAGTAACTAAGGAACATATTCAAGAGAATATGCATTTTCCAGACAAAAGCGTATCATTGTTGCTTAACATCAGGTGCGATTGAAGCCAACTATACGTCTGTAAATTTACATTGATGATTGGTTGGCCTTTAAACGAAAATATAAGTACAAAAATTATTATCGAAAAAAATGAATGCGTGTACGGTAATATATTTGATGTATGGCCAATAGTAGTAGCCCAAGACGATGCGATACCCATATGCGACCTCTACAATAAGGACTATACTACACAGCTAGATTATCAGCGCGCATTACCATCCATAGACAATACGCAGATTACATGATGTGCCTATGTAATATACATATGTACCATCATGTAGGTGGAACAATATCTAATTGCTCCAATACTTATTGTGATTAAATATTAGATGGATGACATGATCGTACTAATTAATTCAGCGTCATCACCGCCATCGTCAATCTATTATACGTCCCATTACGAACATGGTTTAGACTCTGACCCAATGCTGCGTGTAGTTTTCATTATGTTGTTTGCCTTTACAATGTCTTCACCGTTACCGAGAGTTATTGTTACTAAACATTCACAAAGGTATATAGCTTAGAAATCAACCTTATAGGTACTTGTGCCACGTGGATTCGTATCGTCGATCTGTCAATTGAGAAGCAACCGTTCTCCCACTAGGCTACCACCGCTACTACTAAATGATTAAGTGTGGTTTACTTATGTCTAACAAGAAAACGGTTGACACAGTTATGGAGACACTAAACATTCAATGAGTCTTAAGTACAATAAAGAGCAGTAAATTTAAGTTTTTATGTAACTTTAGCAGTATTACATCGTGTTCATTTTCCTTTTAACAACAAGCCCCTATTTCCCCAAATCTGTTTATGGTTTAAGAAAGTCAATTCTCAAATACTTCAAACAAGGCCTAAAAATACACAATATATTTAAACGAAATAAATAAACAAAATTTCGTAAATGTCACATACATTTACTTTAGGACAAAGAAAGCGTCCTTGAGAGACGCCACTCCTATTTTCATTAAAACGTTACTTTATATCCTTCCATTAGAGATGTTTGATCTGCTAAAGCTCAACTTAACCTATCAACATAATCTGCAATTTATATTCCGAATATAATCTAGTTTGTTCAGCACAATTATAGTGTCAATAAATCGAAAGCCTTCTATAGATTCGTAAATATTAAAAAGTTCCTTACGTCCGTATGAATGTTGCCAAATTATCAAACGCCGAAAAATTTACAATACACCCACGTAACAGTTTATCTAACGCAATGGTTTCAGTCTGCGGCTAATTTAATAACATAACAGTGGCAAATACTCATTTCTATTAGAAAGTAATTAGCATGCTGATGTCTTTTTTGAAATAAGGTATTCACATATAACTTAGTTACTTAAACAAAAAGTTCTCAAATTCCATTAATCTTTACTAATATTATAAATGCAAAAGTAACTCTTTCTTTAACGTTTACACGCCTAAACCGGTGGACCTAGTAAATGGGACCTAGGGCAAGGACAAATGCTATTATTTTGTAACAAAAATAAATCTTCAAAAATAAATAAATGAAATTTTGTATAAGAATAAATGTCAACAAACTAAATTATATGATTTTTAGGGTTTTCACCTCAGACTGTTTGACAGTTACCACAATTTCAATATTTTTCCCCGAAACTCGGTTAAGTTACAGATAAAAATTTTGAAGTCATGTCTGTGATAAATTTGCACTTTTCCTATGCTATCATTGGTTCCTCTGTTCCACTAAGTCATTGGTTGCCTAGCACCGTTTGACTGGAGTATAACTATGCTCAACCGAACGGCCGAACGGGCATACGTGAGGGCAGACGACGTTGTTGGACGTAGGCGCTAATTAAAATTTTGTGCAACAAACAATTTGATTCGTTTCTTATATAAGCAGAAGTAAAAAAAATTTTTTTTTAAATATAAATAATTAGTTTTCTATATTATAATTACGTTGCAAATAGGTAGGTACAGAAAATTAACGATTTGTAAATCTGAACTAGGGCATAGCTCTAGAAGAACCCAAGAATCTGAGGAACAAGTTCAGATACGGCAGAATTTAGATGCGGAGCGTCACGCGTTATCGATAGCTGCAGAGACGCTTGAAGAATCCCAAAAGTATCGAGTCCACAAAATCTTGTTATTTTAGCAAAGAATGCAAAACAAAGAACGTTGTTTACAATAATAATAATAATAATAACGCACACACTCAACATAGCCCCGCATTAGGGAAGCCCTGTGTGGACACACACACGTAGACAACCATAAATTACACCCAACCTCACGAAAGAAATAAATGTAGACCATGCAAATATTTCCCCCGGCCCGGGAATCGAACCTAAAGTAAAATGTACTAAAATAAGATACCTAGACATTGTATTTTTTTTCTCATTCGTTGTGCTATTTTGATGCGTATTTTATTCTATTTATGTCACCATTTCGCATAGATTTTGATGAAAATTAACTTTTTTTTTTATAACACCATGTGACGGGACAAACAAGTTGTGGGCCTAGTGGTCAGTGACACGCCTGTCCATAACTGCAGTGCCATTTAGAATTTTTAATCGCAAAGATCTTAGGATCAATGCCCCTGTGCCCATCGCTCTGATACTTAAGGTGACAAGTTCCATGAGTCTGTAATTTCACCAGGACCTTTGCCCTTCCCAACCGGAACGCAGTATAGCGCACGTTACTGCTTGGCGGCAGAAATAGGTGAGGTTAGGCAGTACTACCCTGGACGAACTCCTTCACAAGGAGTTTTACTGCTACTGAGTATAGTATAGTACTATTTGAAGTACTTATTTTACGCAGACAAAGTCGCAGGAACTGGCTAATTATATATAACGGCGGGTTATTAAAATAGTTGATTACTGATTATCGAGATAATGAATACTTAGTTTACTCGCTAAATCAACGGCTGTAGATATTCTTTAGAGCAGGTAGCACCGAATGGACTTGTAAGTGTCAGTTTCTCGGTGGGGAAGAAGTTTGACAGGTTGGAAATTTAACTACTTTGACGTTATTGAATACTTAGTTTATACACCGCGGGGCTTAACGAATTTATAACGAAGAACGTATGAGACCAATTATCCGCTCCCGCGATGCGCTCCTCCTACCGCAAAATGGCGGCGATTTAGTTTCGCAAATTAGAAAAGCAGTTCAGTTTAAATACAAGTTTTTATAAATAAAAATTATTATTCTGCATTGCTAAATAAAAACCCTCCGAACTACCAATAAAAACATCTCAAATAAAATGCAGTAATACACCGCAAATCCTACACTTAAAAAGCACTAATGAAATTTTTGGTGTACTTGGATAAATATGATAATATTCCGTTTGAGTGGTTCTAACGTTTACCATGAAATTACTCCTTAAAGTATAGTTTATAAACATTTATATTCAGGGTAAACTTAAAAAACGCTACTTACGGTATGTTTTCAATAAATAAACACCGAAATCACCAGTCCAAACAATAACACACACGATTGTCGTGATGTATTTTTGAAGTTGTTTATTTTTTTGAAATGACAGACCCAGCATTAAAAACTTCATGGTTTGCTAGAGTAGTTACCGAAATAGCAATTAATATTAGTTCTTTTACCTGTTATAACTTCGAAATCCTATAAATCGGTATAAAATCATCACCGGCACCTCTAGATGTGGT
>NW_020656040.1:0-17025 GCF_003589595.1 Hyposmocoma kahamanoa
GGACATGACTTTTCAAATAAATGCAATATGAGTATCGTTTTCGAGGTATCTGGGGGTGCTCATCATGAATACAACACTAATTTCTAAATACAAGATGGAAGACATGACTTTTCAAACAAATGCAATATGGGTATCATTTCGAAGGTATTTGGGGGTGCTCGTTACGAATATAGCACTTATTTGTAAATCTAAGATGGCGGACACGATTTTTCAAAAAAATGCGATATGGGTATCCTTTTCGAGGTATACGGGGATGCTCATTACGAATATGGCACTCATTTCTAAATCCAAGATGGCGGGCACGATCAAGGCGCCCATAACAAAGAATGTCTTAAAGAATTTCTGTATTAGCTTGTGGCAAAATCACACAAAGTGGAGGGTTGTAATTTGGGGTGCTTTTTGTGTGAGCTATTCAAGGATAGGGATTACATGTGCCCAAACAGCGGCAGCATCATGTCTTAAATTCTGACTTATTGTGGTAAAACATTGCGTTGTTCTGGTATAGTCGCTGTTAAAGAAATACAATATGCTTGTATGTAAAGTCATTTGCTTTTGGCTTCCTCCGAAATGTACTGCCTGAATCTCTTTAGCATATTGACATTTGTAATGTTGTGAGAAGTACACATGAATGACGGCGTCTTCGGGTTGCAAATGGTCTTTTAATGTCTGTATAGCATTATGCTGAGCTGTCATTCTTCCACAATGTTTGGAAAAGTTCTCTAGCTGTTTTTCGAAAGTCTGAATTGCATCTCTTGGCCGGGTCACAATTTTCTCTTTTTTAACTACTCTGATAACCTTTTCTCGTCCGTTTTGTACAATTTGTTTTCGTTTTAAAATCCAGTACCAATAAGAAAGATCAACAGAATTATCAAATTCTTGATAGTTTGTGGTACTTTTTGCCTTGCAATTTTCGCATATTTTCAATAAACATTGAGGACTGAATGGGTCGCAGCAAATGTTTATTAGCACGTCATTGGCATTTTTGTGGGGAATAATGTGGTTTTTATGCATCGCTTCGACCAACAGCCCAAAGTTTTCATGGGTAATGCACAGGCATGTCTCCTTGGGTTTTTGCGATGAAAAAAGAATCCAAAATGGTCTAAATCTGCTAAAGGTTGAGAAGCTCAATTTGTAATCGACTTTTGCCAAAAATTTTTTTCTGGGCAAGTGATACAAGGAGTTAGACATATAGCGTCTCTGTTTTATTACTCCGGCCTTCTTTACAGTCTTTTTTCCCCAGCTGTTACAAAGCTATTTTCGTCTTCTTCTAAGGGTCGTATTCTAGAACTCTACTCAATGCTCAAGTCAAGATTTGAGTATGGTTTAAAGCACTCGAAATCATGCTCAAGTCCCTTCCATTAGGGTCTTATTTCCAGTGCTTGAAATCATACTCAGATCCTGACTTGAGCATTGAGTAGAGTTCTGGAATACGACCCTAAGACTTTTATAATATTCTTTCGTATTTTCTTAACTTTTGACCCTTTCTGCTCGCTTACTCTCCATCTAAAAATGTTCGTCAGTTTTCCTAAACACCCTTTATCCTGTAATGTTGTTCTTATATGTACTTTAAGATTTCTTGAAAACTCTTGCTTAGCTTTGTGAGTTTTCAGAGCTGTATATGACTGACTGCAGTAATTTACCATTCATGATATCCATACTGCTTTCTTTTTTCTTCTCTGTTGGTCTTTTATTTCTTCCGATAAGCTTCATTTACTTTCTTAACTCCTTCCAATTGTCTTGTTAGTGCTTTAATTTCTTTGTCCTTTTTGTATCTTAATTTTCTGATTGATTGGGAAGGTGAGTTCCCTGTACTGGAAATTGAAAATGTGTCTGAAACCTGTGAGTATGATCTACAATCAGAAAGTGGACTTTTTGTGATCTTGTGATTCTTGAATTTGGATTAGAATTTTCTTTATTACCCATAAAATTGGGTAAATATACGGAGACGTACGGACAGGTCAGTAGTTGGCCTGTCTATATTTCAGTGCAAACGGGAGTTGATATTTATAAGAGCCGTATCGTTAATGTGTTACCAGGAATACATGGCCCTTATTTCGTCTCTTTTTCTGGTTATATACTCGATGTTTAAAATAAGTTAAAAATTTTCGTTGAGATAGTCACCTCCTCATGACGTTGCTGATTGATCCTTACCGTTGTACCTTACGTTGATTGGTAAATCCTTACACCACGCTTGCAAGCGTCATAGCGTATGACAGGCGTATGATATGAATTTATGATTGTTTTGATAATTTTTTAATTACAATTTGTCAAGTTTATAATTTTTGATTTTTTTTTATTATTTTAATTTGTCAAGTTTACGTAAAATATGTATAAGCATTGACTTACAATGTAGTCAATGTGTATAAGTTACATATATGTTCTTCATGTAATATTTTCGGGATAAAAATAGAAAAAAGTCAATATAACTACTGGGAAATGATTTTTCCCACTAGTTCTATTATTTATTGCAGTAGAACTCAATAGAACTAGTGAGAACGAACGATGATGTTGACACAATATCAAGATCACAGTTGTAGGATGGTAGGACGAGTTGTTATGAAAAACACTTTTTGTACGCTTATGTTGTAGGGCATACCACGGACACTCCATACAACCGTCGAAACTTATTATCTACTAGTACTACATACAGCAAGGCGCTATCTGCACACCCGCAAATGTGTGCGTGAAGTGGCAAGGTTACTCATCACTTTCTCATACTAGACTCATGGTCAGAGCGGCAGCACATCAAAAATTCTAACACTAATCTGATTTCTATAATTCTATTAATATAATCTTAATATTAACACATGTTATTTAGTTATTTGTATCGATATAATATTATATTTGTCTTTAATTCACTAACTAGAATAATATTCAAGATTTATTTAAAGTGTTATGGACATGTACTTTTAAATAGGATAACCTTTATTTGAAATTGCGATTCCAAGTTTGTCATTACCTAGTTAATAATTAGGTATACATAGGGCGCACTACAAGTTTCCGGAACTGGCCACTTACATAAACAATATTTAAAAAGTAATTACAACATTTAAAAATCGAACTCTTGGGCTGTAGAATACAGTTTGTGTGATCTGGCTGTCACTTGTTTTACCATTATGGCATCATTTTAGATATTGGTTGTATACATCACCATGGATTTAACTCGTGAAAATTTTCGTAATATGATTTTCTACGACTTCAAGTGTAATTTAACAGCTCGGCGAAGCTCGACTTCAAACTGCTTTTGGCGATGAAGCACCATGCAAGACGACTATTTAAAGCTGGTTTGCAGAAATCAAACGCGCTCGTGAGAATCTCTGTGACGAATTTCGTGATGGTCGCCCGTCCACTGCTGTGAACAATAAAAACATCGATGCTGTGTGCCGTATGATCAAAACAGGCAGGCATGTGACATACCATGAGATTCGGGCATCTTTAGGCACAGGCATGAGTCAAACACAATCAATACTACACAAACATTTGGGTGTGAAAAAGATATGCACTCGGTGGATCCCACACAATTTGACTGAGGCTCAAAATACTGATCGCGTCATTTGGTACAATGACATGCTTACCAGATTCAACGAACGGGCGTCAAATTTGGTGTAGGACATAGTAACAGGTAACGAAACATGGATTTATAGTTACGATCCCAAAACAGCAGTAATCGAGCGTATGGGTCTTTTGAGATGAGCTGAAACCAACCAAAGTGGAGCGCGTGCAAATTGCCACCAAGCGGATGATTGCTACTTTTTAAAATAAAACTGGACACGTGGCTACTTTTGCTTTGGATAATCGTTGTAGTGCAGATTGGTACACGACCATTTGTATGCCGGAAGTTATTGACACACTCAGTAAAAATAACCGTAAACGCCGTAACGGCCAGACAGACAAATGAGTTTTTGAAGGTGAACAACGTTGACCTTATGAGCCATCCCGCGTACAGTCCCGACCTGGTAACTTGTGTCTTTTATTTATTGCCAAAAATTAAGAACCGTCGTCGAAGCGTCGCGTCGCGTCCTGTTTTTCAACTACACCGCCTGACGACGCGCGTCGACGCCTACACTACGTAATATTTATCGACAATACTAATTGAAAATTCGAGAACTCTTGTTTACGTCTACTAGCTCACGAAGTTATGGCGTCTCATTATATTGATACAATAAATCTGTATTATATATTACTCTGCACTAAAGAAAACAATAACTGAATGAGTCTCAGACATAAGTTTTTTTATGTACTTCGTTTCATGTTTCGGAAAACGAAAGAAACTCCTCTCTTTATCCCGTTTAGACGATGATAAACAGCCGTACACAGCACGACCATTAAAAATAGTAATGTAAAATGATGTTACATATTAACGTACAAGTTTCGTAATGAATAAATGAAAACTATATTCAAATATCAAAGTCGTAATCGTAGTCGCGCGAAAGCGGCTCGCCGATAGCCTTGTTGCCGTTCAGTCAATGTGACCGTCAATGTGCGGGGCGTGGTGCGGTATCTAAAGCTAGGGAGGGGTGGAGAGTGTCCATTCTCGTTACTTTTTGTTCTCTGGAGAGGGTGGTAGACATTTGCTCGGCTAATTGGCGCCCCCTTACTACGTCCAGGAATCAAACGACGAAATTTGGCGAAAAAGACTTGGTTTATTGTACAATAGCTTATAATACAAGTGTGTCCAATAAAAGGGATTCGTCCCGTTGTCGAATGCAAGCGCGACGCAGAATCCGCGACAAGTCCTGGTGGGTGTCCCGAATCCCAAAAACACATTCACTCAGAGGTGTTCTTGTAACCTAACGTCCCGAAAGATGGGCGCGAGTTCGAGATGCTGATTTTAGTAATGAGTTTAACTGTAGAAATGCAATCGTCGATTAATTTCATACAAAATACTGGTGACAGTTCATTACGTTCGGGAAGATCTTAACACAGCGATTCAGAAATTGCGTTTTCTATACTAATGCCATCTAGTGGTAAACATCGGAACTCTTCTAACTAATGTTGCTAAAAGTTTGTTGATGTTATTGTGTTACACTTTTATATATGATTTGATCTTGTAAATACTAACTAATCTTCAGGTCAGTTTGCATTTGTCTCTATACAGGAAATTAATCTGTTTTTTTTCGGATCTGAATCGCGTTTATTCGTTTTTTTAAACAAACCAACAACGTTACGGGCCCCTTACAGTTCCCATGATCATGGCTGAACATCGCTGACTACTATGAGACCATGTCCGGAAACGTTGGTTTGTTTAAAAAAAAATAAATATACGCAATTTAGATCCGAAAAAATAGTTTCATTTCCTAAGTGTAACAATCGCGAAAACCTCGATTTATTTCTATAATTTATCAGTAAAAAATAGGGCGTCCCTATAGGTGCTTTTCCATCGGCGAGGCGAGACGAAACGAGGACTGATATTAGTATGGCAAAATTTCAATTCTCTTCAGTGGAAATGGTCTGGGATTGATGATAATGGGCGACGCGGGAATTGAACTATTGGTTGATGTAATAATGAACCGTATTGTTATAATTATTAATACAAAGATCGAACACTCAGACAAAATTCCTTCGATCCGGCCGGATTCGAACCGACGTCTTCTAGCTTACCGTGCCAGATGCTATACCAACTAAGCCACGGAACGCACCAGCGGACCTCACGAATTTTTCTACGTGCTTGCGTCGTGTCTTTGTATTTGGTTTTTCAACGACCTTTTAGTCGTAGCGCCATCTATGAGAAATCTATGAAAGATTTATCATCCAGTTAGTACCTTTACTGATACCAGTCCTGAGGAGAGATAATAATAATAATAACGCTCACAATCAACATAGCCCCGCACTAGGGAAACCCTGTGTCGCGGGTGCCATGGACACACACATAGACAACCACAAATTACACCCAAACTCACGGGAGAAATATATGTGGGCCATACAAATATTTCTCCCGGCCCGGGAATCGAACCTGGGACCTTTGCGTGGCAGTCCGGCATGGTGACCGTTCGGCCACGGAGGCAGTTAAAGATGTCGCTATTTACTGTATTTAAATTTTTTATTGAATTGATATTCAATTATATTTTGTGAAATTATTCCAATAGTTTGTTATAATTATTAATACAAAGATCGAACACTCGGAAAAAATTCCTTCGATCCGGCCGCATTCGAACCGAGACGTCTTCTAGCTTATCGTGCCATACGCTATACCAACTAAACCACGGAACGAACCAGCGGACCTGATGAACCGTATTGTTGCCTACATTAGTAGGAGTAGAACTCCACATGAAAGAGTTCGCCCAGGGTAATACGATTGTCACCTACTGTTGGGTAATTTTCCGAAAAATTTCAACTACTTAGTGGAAAAGCTTTCCGGAAAAATTCCCGAAAAAATAAATCTTTTGGAGTTTCATTTACTTACCGTGAATTATAAAATAAACTTATATAGCTGTCAGCTTCATACAAGAAAACTGAGATTTAAAATCAATGACTTACAATTATATGGACGTCGGGTCCGCGCTAAAAAGTGTCTTTACTTACACTTACCCTTACACTTGTAAGGCGCTAAAATCGTATACAGAGCGCGACACTCCGCTTTAGTCTTCATTTGTTCTACGGACAGCGCGATACTGCAATGACATAACAATTTAAATTTCGAATAGGTTGACTTGGGACATTTTTTTCGTGGCTTTTGTATTAGACCCGTCGTCCATTTATTTGTAAGTCAATGTTTAAAATGATTGATTTCACAGCTGTGAAAAAACTTCCAACAACCACACCACCACCACCATCTCTTGTTGGCTCCATCGTTTTCGTTCAGTAACTACAACCTTTGACAGGTGTCAATGTCAAATGTGGAAAATGACGGAAAAATATTCACTTTTTAAGAATATCTCTGTGCGAGTGCGGCCTAGAAGACGGTACCTTGGAACACATTTTTTTCAATTGTCTTAATATTGCTGTTCCACTTTATAACTTACTTTCTCCAAAATTCCCCCGCCCCATTAACATAAACAACCTCTTAACTTTAGTGTTCTCCCCCCATATTGTTACTCTATGTAAATTTATCCACTTAAATAACATATATTTATAAATATTGTTTTGCTGTTTTGTTTTACATTCTCAACTGAGTACTCCCGTAGTCCAAGGACATGTGTTGGTAAACACATGTCCTACTAGAGCTTAGCGAAAATTTTTTTTTTTGTTTCGTTTTTTTTCTTTCAACTGTGACATTGGCAAAATCATCAGTTCTCATATTGATGGAGCCATAAAAATAAAAAGTGAAGTGAATATAAAATGTTCTATTACCCAACACTAGAAAAGCGTACTTTGCATAAACAAACATCGATGTCGCATCCAAATGAGTTAAGTTTCTGAACGATCATGAAATGACACTAGTGATGCACGATTTTTTGCTTTGAATCGATTTTTTGAAGTGTAATGGCTCTCTTCGGTTTTGGCCAAAATCATGGAACATCTTCTCAAGAACAGATTAGAGTGGATACTGGAGAGCAGACCCCTCTTTTAGTGAATAGCCTAAATAAATTTTCAAATACCGAAAACTACTACTAGTACAATATAATAAAAACCCAATTTTTTAATTTGATTATGGCTCCTTAATATACCAACCTACTATTCTTCTCAATATCGGCATTGATAAAAACTCTACAAATGCAAACTCAAAATTAGAAAACATAATTAACAAGGATTGGAATAACTGGCTTTGTCTATATACTGACGCTTCTAAATTAGCAGAAGATAATAATGTCGGATCTGCAGTGTGGATCCCCAAGTATAATATATATCAAGGCCTCAGTATTTATGGGTGAAGCGATCGCAAACTTGGAAGCAGTCCTGTACGCCGAAAATCACCACCTAAACAAAACAATCATATCATCGGATTCACTTAGTTGTCTACAAGATATTCGGAAACTTCCCTTCCATGGTAAAGATAATTGTATTTTGAGTCTTAAATTCAAAGATGCTCTATATAGATGCAAACTGGCGGGCATTGAAGTCGTTCTGGCATGGATTCCAGGCCACTGTAGTATTCTGGGGAATGAAACAGCTGACTTGTGTGCCAAGGACGCCACCCGGCTTGGAAATATCACACATTATCAATGCTATACCCGGGACCTCCGTATTTCAGCCAAACCCCAAATATTTAAGACTTGGGACAATTTACTATCTAAAGGCAAACAATTCGGAGACCTTCAACCGGACATACCTCGTCGTCCTTGGTTCTTTAAGCGTAGAAACCTAAGTAAACTGGTAACGTCTATAATTATTCGACTGCGCCTAGGACACATAACTTCACCAGTTTTTTTTGGCCAAGATTAGGGTAAGAGACAATTCCATTTGTGAATGCGGACTGGAGGATCTTTAGGTCTTTAGGACTTTAGATCATATATTTTTCCATTGTACAAAAGAGTCCACCTGTACGACCTGCTTCCTGAAAGTATGCCCCATCCCATTAATCTACCATTTCTTTTGACCCAAGTTCATAGTCCATTTGTAAATACCCTGTCCAAATTTATCCAAATCAACAATATTAAATTATAATTACCTTGTCTATTAAAAACTATTTTCTGTCAAAAATGTAGTTCATATTTATGAACGCATCCCCCTTCTATTTTCTTTTTATATTTATGCATGTGATGTGAATGTCTAAGTTTTTAAAGCACACAAGTTTATATAACGTAATATTTGAATTTGTAAATAGCACCTTTAAAATAGTGTAAGTTGTTTATATTTAATTTATTTTTTTAACTTTCATACTGTAGTAGTTAGTTGTTTTTTTTAATTACATTTAAAACTCTGTAATAATTATAATAATTCATGTTTAGGCTGATGGCTTTGCCAAAGCCTTAATAAATTAAAAAAAAATGAATGTTTAATTTGTGTTTTTGTGTTGTCTCTTTTTAGATTATTATCGTACTCAATTGATATCCAACCGTACATAGTCACACCGATCACACCAACGTAAAAGTGTCTTTTTCAACCCTGACATTGGCAGAATTATCGTGTAAATCGATAGAGCCATTCTAAAAGAATTGGAATTGGAAGTGTAATGCATATATGCCTCTGAACCGAATCGATTCACAGATCCGATCGTATTGTTTCAAAATTAATTTTGATAACAAAAAATAATTTTGACAGTTTTTTTGGCTTCACTTGGTTACAACTTTCATTTAGAGTGTTAATAGCTTAGACTATGGAAACTTTCCATCCTCCAAGTCGGAAAGAGACTGTTTTGTTTAAACTATAAATGCGATCTAGACAATTCGAGTCGCCTTAATGTTGAATCGATTCACTTAAAATAGCATTGAAGTGAATCGATACAAAAAATCGCTAGATCGTATACACTTGAATCGATCTTCATAAAAATCGAATCGTAATGTGCATCCCTAAGCGACACCACCTTTTCAACAAGTATATTTTGGTCTGTTCTGTTGTTATATTTGTTCTCGAACGTTTTACACGCTAAACAGTTTTCCAGGAAGTCCGGTTTTGTTGAATATGTAAATAAAATCAAGTGTTTTCCTTCCAAGTTTACAAATATATAACCATATTTCAGTAAATGAGCATAAATTGGATGAAAACGAGTCGCTACGTTGTGCATACCATATTATCATTGGTTGCAGATTCCTGTCAATGGTTAGTCTAGATAATGCTATATAAAACTTACTTTGGGAAGGGTTATCTTGCATTTCATCGGGTTCGTGACATAAAATGTTTTAATTTGACTTTGAAAAATTTTGTTCGAGTCGGTTCCGAAAAATATTACCTCCGCAATTATTCGCCTTCGCTTAGCTCACAGATGTACTCCTATGTTCTTGGCTAAGATCCGAACTCTACTCAAGTCAGGACTTGAGTATTGCAGTGAGCACTGAAAATCATACTCAAGTCCTTGCCATTAGGGTCGTATTTCCAGTGCTTGAAATTATACTCAAGTCTGCTCAAATCCTGACTTGAGCATTGAGTAGAGTTCTAGAATACGACCCCAAGATCCATGTCTGAGACCACTCCCTGATTGAGTGTGGTCTGGCAGAAGGTTCCCTCGAGCACCTGTTTTTTGACTGTAATAGTAACGTCACTCCTCTGTATGATATCCTCCCACCTTAAATCCCCCATCCTGTTAATATCAACTTCTTCCTAACGTTAGTCCATTCTCCCTTTGTGCATGTGCTGTGTAAATTTATTAAAAAAAAATTTGTTTCTGTAATAGTCCGTGTAGGTTCTCTGTTGTTGTAGATTTTCGATTCTCCTCTCAGTGAGTTCTGTTTAATCCACTGGTAAATTTTTGAGTATGCACGTGTGTCTCAACATGACACTGGTGAAATCATCGATTACTTCGATGGGGCCATAACTTTTAAAAGAAGAAGAAGTAATACCTAGTAATATAATTTGTCGTTCGGGAGACGCGTTTTAGGCATCTAATCAGCTATACCAACAGATCTTAGATTCTTTTAGACTTTTTCGCGGGAAATCATTCTAACTTATGATGGCCATTTATTATTATTATTTGCTTTAATGCCAGTCACTAGGGTTGGGCTACTGTGAAACTCTAAATAAATTCGCTTGATTACAATGACACAATTTAAATATCATGAACAGTGATGGGACAGGATCAGTAAGTCACCAATGTTCTCCAGTCAAGTTTAAAGTAAATAAACGCGTGTGTTCCTTAACTAAATGTAAAAAAGTAAAAGGAAATGTAGAATAAATTTTAAAATTTATTTATGATATTATCATTGATACAAAGATTGAACAAAATACAAAGAAAAATTCCTTAAATCCAATTGCACTTGTACCAGTGTCTTGTTGTCTAAACGTGGTTACCGTTCTCACCGAGTGACCTACAGTTCGAGCCAACAGATCTTACGAATTTCTCTATATGCTGCTTACATATCTTTTTCTGTAGTTCCAACTGTGAGGATTTATGAAAATTTCTTCACTCAGCCAGCTACTTTTTTAGAAGACTGATGAATTTCATCTGGCTGGAGGAAGAATGTCCACTTTTTATTTTCTTTCTGCCCAAGATTTGCTTGTACAAGGTACAATGTTCTGTTAAGGCTCTAGTCAGTATTCTGATGATGATGACTTGAGCTTCTCTATGGTGTTTAGCACTTATAAGACACTTAGAGCTTTTGAATTAAAGTTGTTACTCAAATTTTTTAATCCAAAATTATAGAATAGTTCCTATTGTCCTAAATTACAATTACAACATTATTTATTTTCTCCTCACAAAACTACAGAATGCATTTTACTAATAAGGTACTTAGATTAGTTACATTTGTAGGTGCGTGTGTGTGCGTGCGTGCGAGCGTGCGTGCGTGCATATGTGTGTGTGTATAAATGTGTTTCATTAAATAAAAATTTGTTTCAGGTACCAAGACACTTTGATTTGAATTGCACCACTTAACTCTCAACTTCCCAATTACATGTGATAAACAAGTTAATAAATATTGTCTTATTTGTACAATGACTCATCTAGAAGCACCAATAAATATGAAAATTAAGTATGTTAAGGAGACAGAAGATTTGAAAGGCAATCTTCTGAATACAAATGACGATGTCCATATCAAACAAGAGCCCTTACAAATATTTTTTACGGCAACGCCACAATTAGACACACAACTTGAAAATACCTGCATAAAGGAAGAGGCAGAAGAATTGAATGACAATCTCTTGAACTCTGATCAGGATGGCCACATCAAACAAGATCCTCTACAAATATTTTTTATGACAACACCACAAGTACATACAGAGCTTGAAAATAAATGCACAAAGAAAGAGATGGAAGAGTTGGAAAACATTCCCTTGAATTCACATAAAGATGTCCACATCAAACATGAGCACGTACAAATATTTTCCATGACAACGCCACAACTAGAGACACAGCTTGAAAATAAATGCATAAAGGAAGAGACGGAAGAATTGAAAGACAATACCTTGAACTCAAATAAGGATGTCCACAGTAAACAAGATTCTATTAAGGAAGAACACATCACCGGAGAGCTAAATCTATATGTAGATCATGAAATGACAGAAGAGATGGCCATAGGACCTGTGGTGTTACAGCACACTGGTGCAGCTCAAGCAAGCTGTGTGCGGAACACAACTAATAAGGTAAATGATGATAATTATACTAAAAAGAAACTTATAAGTTTGCAACAAATATTAGTATAAAATGCATACCAATTCCAATTTCCTTATAGTGGCTCCCTCAATTTTAACAATGATTCTGTAATGTTAGGGCTGAAAAAGACACTATTACATTGGTGTTACTCTATGGTTGGATAGCTTGAGATCTTGTTAGAGATGGGAAAAACTGCTTATATTTTTAAACGTTTCAATGTTATGCTTTTTTAGAAAAAGCGTGCTTTTTTAAACGCTTTTTCACTTAAACGCTTGTTAGTTTGAAGCTAACAAAATCGTTTAGAAAACTTTTAAGCGCATAGACTTTTACGTTAAAGAAGCTTGCAACGTTGCGAAAGCAAAAGTAGACCACTAAAGGTTTTAAGATAAGTAAGTTTTTTTGTAAAAAACAAGTTATATTTTTATTTATGACATAACATTTTTATATTAACATTTTCTTCATTGGCGTTTAAAAACGTTCAAAAACATAAGTTGTTTAACTTTGTAGTTGTTAACCGTTGAAATGGAAAAAACTGCTTATTTTTTAACGTTAAAACGTACGTTTAAAAAGCGTACTTGTAAAAGCCTTTTCTAAAAAGTCTTGTAGAAAAACGTTTAAGCGCATAGACCAACGCTTACGCTTAAAATGAAAAGCGTGCTTATGCGCTTATTTTAAAAAGCAGACTTTTTAAGTACTTTTCGTTTAAACGCCCACCTCTAGATCTTGTTGAGTACGATGAGAATCAAAAGTGGGACAACACAAAAACGAAAATTACACATTTGCATCACATGCATATGTAAAAAATAAAATAATCTCAGTACAGAGTACTAAAAACTGACCTCAAAAGTCATTCATCAGTCATTCGTTCCCTAGTTTGCCACCCTTAGAGGTAGAATATTTTATTCAAATTTCAATGGGTCTGCTACTACTACAACTACGTACTACTCTCTTTCCAACAAAAAAGGCTTATCAAAATCGGGTCTAACAGCCGCTTTCTATATTCGATACTGAACCTAAGATTGTTTTCAATCCAGATTTTATTCGATCCATCGATCGCTGCCGGATCTCTATTTCAATATGTCTATCTCGGTTCGAGCGCCCTTTAACTTCAACTTCAACTTTTGTATCTATGGCTCCGTCGTTTTGCGCGACGATTTCGCCAACGTCAGGGTTGAAAGACATGTAGAGCGGTGGTGAGATAGATTGCCGGTTATCGAGCGCCCTTAAAAAAAAGGGATCGGTCGTAAATTTACTCCCTCTCTGACGTTTATTTCCACGCAATCGGAATAAGAGTTCATTACATGAATTTGTGAATAAAATGGTGGTTATGTTTCCAAGATTAATTTATTCATACACGTGATTGCTTTTATCAAAAATATAAATTAATTGCAAACGTTCAAGTAAAAAATATTTAAATCGTAAGTACGTCAAGAATGACGTGAATTTTTGAGGAACGGAACGCGGCGGCGAAATGTCAGTGTCAATTTATGTTTTGTTGATGTTTGTTCGTATTTGTGACGCGATAAATAATCTAAATTATAAAAATGGAATCCGAAACTGTAAGTAAACGTTATTCATTTCGTTATTGTTACTCAATAACATTCACTTCACGTACATACTGTCAAGTGTATCAAAGGAGTTCATTGAATATTTCAAATAAAGTATGCGTGGGACGCAACGTTTCGCGCCTTTCTTGTATAAATTCAATTAATTTTTATTTGTTTGCAGAATAAAAACAAAGGTCTGTCGAAAGAAGAGACGAAAGGGCTACTTTCATTGATTGAGGGGAGCAAAATAATAAATAATAAAAAAACCAACGCCACCAGTAATAAAATGAAGGTTGAAGAATGGAGTAGAATTGCAGACATTTTCAACGCCAGTATGGGAATCTGTCGCCGTACTCCACAACAGCTTCGTCTTAAGTGGGAAAACTTAAAGAAAAATTCACGTAAGCGTACTACTGACATACGAATGGCACGGATCAAGGTAAACAGTTTGTAATTGAAAAATAATTATAGTCGAAATCATTCAAGAATACAGAGCCTCAAATCCATTAGAACCTCAATGTAGGATCTTACTTGGCATTTTATTGTATAGTCCAATCTAATTGACTGTAATGTAAGGTAATAAATGAAGAGTTAATCTAATGAAGCAGAAAAATAAAAGTCCTATTTATGTTTTAGACTGGAGGTGGGCCACGAGGCTACTTTCTACCAGATGAAATCCTAGACAGGGTGGCAGCATTGCTACGTAGTACTGGGGAGGGTCTCAGTGTTGAGTTTGGTGGTGATGCTGAGCCCCAATCGTTTGGTGATAGTGACACTGATGGGAAAATATTTGCAGTGCCAGTTTTGGCTAACACATCCCCAGTACCAATGCTGTTGATTGACAGCCCTTTGCCTGTGGACAATCCTCCATCCATGTCTGCAGATTGTTTAAGTTACAACATAGTAACGACTACACCCACTGGCAATAAAATGCCAATTAATGACACAGGGAATGGGTTATTTAAGCCAGGCAATACTACTACCTTCAATAATAAACAACATTTTAAATCAAGTGGTAATTTACTATTATACTGTTTTTGTTAAGTTTATTTCTATATTTTCTTATTTTATATAGCTATGTATTTTTGTTGCACAGGTGCTAAACGGAAGCTACTAAGGCCAGATGATGGGCGTCTTGCTAGAAATATGGCTATGGCAAAATATTTTGATACTAAGAGTAAAGTATTAGAAACTCAGAATGAAAATATTAAGCTTTTAAATCAGAAAATAATATTAGACCAGAGGAGCCGCCGGCGATTTCGTACACACCAAAGAGTTAACGCCATTATATATCAATATAAAATGTAGAAATAATCACATGATATTGATTTGAATTTTTTAAATTTTCATTTTCAAATTAATAATATTTTTAGTTGTCAAAGAGGTGTATTTTAATTAGTATTTGTAAATTACCAACTTAATAATTTTTAAATGAGCATACCTGTGCTACATTTGCACTATCCTGTAATGTTATTATTGTACTACTATCTACTACTACTATCTATAACTATCATTAACTGAATTATATTTTTTTTAATGCGTCATTGGTGCCTTATACTAAATAAAGAAATATATTTGAATTAATGCCAAAGACTTAACGACATTATATATCAATATAAAATAATCTCATAATTACTTTACCTTTAAAAAAAATTTTTATTCTCAAAATCCAAAGTTGACCTTTTTGTATAGATATAAGCTATATTTCATTGACTTACAAATAAATGGACGACGGGTCTAATACAAAAACCACGAAAAAAATGTCCCAAGTCAACCTATTCGAAATTTAAATTGTAATGTCATCGCAGTATCGCGCTGTCAGTCGAACAAATGAAGACCAAGGCGGAGTTTGGCGCTCTGTATACGATTTTAGCGCCTTACAAGTGCGGACAGTTTTTAGCGCGGACCCGACGTCCATATAATTGTAAGTCAATGCTATATTTGTTAACATTTTTAGTTGTCAAAGTCATCTTTGATGACTTTGACAACTAAAAATGTTAAAAGTCAACTAAACATGTTAAAAATGCTGAAAGTCATCTTAAAATACTCATGTATTTTAAGTAGTATTTGTTAGTTACCATCTTAATAATTTTTATATGTGCATACCTGTGTCACATTCGCACTATCCTGTTATTATTGTAAACTAGTAATAATTGAATTATATTTTTTTAAAGTCTCTGGTGCCTTATACTAAATAAATAAAAGTATTTGATTTAAAAGGTACTTTGCTTTTTTCTACAAATTATTTCTATTTTTCATAGTACAGGGTCAAGAGCATGTCAAGTTTGACACTAAAGGTTTAAAAGTAACTCTATGCCACTTGCAATAAGAACGGTCCAAATTGTCAAGCTTCATGTGCTCTTGACTGTACCTACACTAGTAAAGGTACTGTATTTAAAATGAAACAATAGTTATAAGTAGAAAAATTGAAACTTATATTGAATAATACCTATACATACAACTTATCCTAAATACTAAAATTATAATAATATTTATATTATACAGTAATAACTACTAATAACAGCAACTCCTTAAAAATAATTTAAAATGACCTCTTGCCTGCTTCTGTCATTAATAGTGTGCACTACAGTACTTTCTGATGTCGCTTCATTGATAACTTCTGTTTCGTCTTCTGACAGTTGCACCTCAGGGGGTACTAGCTGAATGTTATTATTTTTGCAGATGTTATGTAGTACTGCTGTGGACAGCCACAGCAGTACTACACAACAATCATAGGATTACGCTTTGTATGTTACTTAATGATAAGCGCATAGTCAGTGCTATAACTGGAAAGCAGCGTTTCCAGACACCAAAAGTCCTTTACAAACATAAAAAATAGTTGTTTATAAAAAACTACTATTATGTCTTGAACCTATGAAATAATAATACAGGGTGCTTTCACCTTTCAATTGTATTTCTAGTTTTTATGTGTGCCTCATTATATCTAATTTCTTGACTAGTTGATGGGTTTAATAGGGGTGTGAGTAAGTATGGGCGGTTTGGATAGGCACTATCCCCAAGTAACCACAAATTTCCTAAAATTCCATCTTCACATGAAGCTGTAATAATTAATATTAACATAAGTAACTCACATTACTAGTGCTTCAGTTTTAGTTAGATTTGTTACTACCTCTTAAATGAGAATTATTAAAAATTGTTGCATCATGGGACGAACCAGGCCTCCGAGCAACAACATTTAGTAATTTCAGGTCTGCATCACAAACAGCTTGGACATTAAGGGAAAAGTATCCCTTTCTGTTTCGGAATTCTTCCCCTATTGTTGAACCTGAAACAAAATTAACTGATCATTGTAATTCATAATGTATGTACAAAAATAAAACAATTACTGACACA
>NW_020656041.1:0-10553 GCF_003589595.1 Hyposmocoma kahamanoa
GATTTTTATTATCCATTTCTTAAACTTTCGCTATTAGTTACACATTGAAAACTTTTTTTTCAAACAATCTAACGTTACGGGCGTTTTCAGGTCCCATGGTCACGGCTAACAATTATTTATTATTCGTGGACGGTCTGTCTGTACAAGCGAGTAGACCTACTCTTGTCGGAGATTTAGTCTAGACTGTCCTCGTCGTCTTTTATTTAAAAGAATGTCGGTCTAATGAGCGTCTTTGTGGGTAGTCAGTCCGTGGTTATCCACAGAGGCTGGATACGACAATTGGTTTTGTTTCTTTCCCTAAAATATTATCTTTTTAATTAAGTAACAGTTTTTTATTATGCATATCTGTTGTTGAGTCTATTATATTGTACAATTTACCTTGATAACACTCTTGTGGAATTTAGTACTTAGGACATTGGCATTCTCGTCAATTTCCCACACGCACGAAAAAGCTAATCTCTCCTCACCGCCGCGAAGCGAGCAGAGGTTAGAGCTCAGAAGTTCTGAAACAACAGGATTGACGATTTATACTAAGAAAGCAGCGGGACGTCGCGAAGCCTGTCAGCAGGTAATAAAAAACTGCTTATAAATTCTAAACGTTGAAATGTCAGTTTTAAAAAACCGTGCTTAAAAAGAACTTTTCACTTAACCGCTTTTTTTGTATAAAACTTGGAAAATATTTAAGACATATGCATTATAATTTTTAATTTTATTAAATTTCACGATGTTTTACAGCGGTGATACTCAATTTTTTTTTAGCATTTCGATCTTTGTTACAATAATTTATAACAAACAAAAAAATTGGAGTAATTTCACAATGATAATTGAATATATAATATATTATATACTGTACATTATAATGTGCAGAAAATCTCAGTGCATTACCAGTTAAAACTTCACATATTTACTGACTCATTATAGATATATCTATTGATAAATTTCAAAACGTTTCATGTAGCATTTTTTGTTGGAAGGTTTAAGAAAAAGTAGCCACTCCCACATAATTTGAAAAAATTAAGGCGTTTATCACAATATTCTCGTGCTACACTAAAATGACCTTTGTTAAATAATAATAAGCACCAATCACTCTCATCAACACAACCGAACCAGAAAACTTTCCGGTTCCGAATATCCGACATTGATTCCAGTTCAAGGAAAATCTTTGTCGTAATAATAATTAATAACGCACACAATCAAAGCAGGCACTAGGGAAGCCCTGTATCGCCGGTGCCATGGAGACACTTTACACAACCACAAATTACATCTAATCTCACGAGATAAATAAATGTAGGCAATACAAATATTCCTCCCGACCCGGGAATCGAACCCGGGACAGTCCAGCATGGTAACCGTTCGGCCGCGAAGGCAGTTGCTAAATATGATATTTTCATACCAGCATCGCGGATTGGTATCTTGATTATGGAGTATGATTATGAAATAGAAATGAAATGCTGAACAATTCTAAATTTGAGGCACTCTTGTTCAAACTATTACAAACAAAACAATAAGCGCGTGTACAATTTGATATAATTTTCAAACACAGAGTGACCGCTTAACTTCTATAACAAAGTGAATTTGGTTTATTGCAGTGCCACTCGGAGTTTTAAATCGCAAAGATTTTAGGGGCACTGCCACTGCGCCCGTCACCCTGTGACATAAGTCGACAACTCCTATGTGCCTGTAATTTCACCAGCACCTTCCAAACCGGAAAGCAGTAATGTTCACATTACTGCTTGGCTCCCGGGACGAAATCTTTCACAAGCTCTACTGCTACTAAACTACATAACTAGACTAACCTGGCACCATATCGATCCTCTTATCAACCAAATACACGGTCGTCGATCGGTTTGCGGCTTCCTTGTCCAATGCGGTGTTAGGCCTTACGAAGTGCGTGACGTCAGCAATGTGTACCCCCACTTCGAACTTGTTCAATCCCTCGGGCGTGGTGCCGGCGATGGGCCGCGCATGTAGCGCGTCGTCGATGTCTGTACAGCCCGGTGGGTCGACTGAGCACACGCATAAAGACCGGAGGTCCACTCGCTTTTTTACTTCCTGAACAAATAAATTCAAACAGTAGATATTAGACAAAGTTCATAATGACCGTTTAATGTGGCTCCGGAAGCTTAAAGAGAACCGACTCCGATGGTACGGTCATAGAATACAAGATATTTATTTGCTGAAAAATGTAGTTAACAATGCAAGTCTTATAGTATATTACGTGTATTAGATCGCATATTTCACCAAAACTTGTCATTGGAATATTTTACACAATTCTTATTCCACTTTTGATGTAGCGTGCTTTAATGTTAAATTTATACAATAACATAAATAAACAACAACAATTGGAATTTAAGCAGGAAATAGGAACACACAATAGTTTAATTTTACATTAAAAAAACATCAATATTGTGGTAGCATTGAGTAACTAACAAATTAATCAATTTCATTTTAAATTGTCATTATATATTTATTATTATTCTTTAACAGCATCCGGTAATTTATTAAATAATTTGGATGCTAATAAAAACATTGTTCTACTGTAAAAGTCCAAATTAGGGTGTTGTTTGTGCCGTATTTCTACTTTATTCCTTGTGTTTCTAGGGGTAACCTATGACAAACTCAAATTTTTTTTCGTTTGTTCGAATTTTTATTACACCGAAAATCGAATTATAACGAAACGGTTGTTCTTTCAGGATATGTTAGATATTTATCGCAAAGACACGATTAGGTTCGGTTAGTTTAGATTAAGTTAGGTTTAAAAGAAAAAACATTTTCGTCTCATAATTACTTTCGAGGTTATGAAAATTCGAGCAAACATTATTTCTTTAAAATGTCATTTCGAACTACTGATAGGTAACCGTTTCTAGGATATCTAGTTTTGATTATATTAAAGTCGCCTAGATTTTGTTTCACATAAACACAGGCCTCGTAAATATAAATCGATGGTAGGGTTTAATATCTTCAGTTTCTTACAGTTCTCTAGAAACAACTCTCTCTTTCTCTCATTAAACAGGAGAGAAGAGAGTTACTCAGTAAAGATAGTATTAAACTTCCCCACAAAACCCCATGGATGAGGAAGACCCCAGGTTACTTGGTGGAAAAATATCGAGAAAGATCTTAACGCCCTGAATATCTGGGTTCATATTATATATATAATGTAATATGAACCCAGGACAGAGCGTCCTAACGCCGAGGTACATGCCAGCACATCAAACACATTGACGTATCTTGTTCCGTTGCATTGGAGGCGATTTTCGAACAAAAATGTGTAGTCTGATGTACCGTTGTCCGTACAAGGAGTCCCGACCAGATAAATGGGAAAAGGGCAGGAAGAAGATTGACTATCCATGTTCCACTATCATGATATTACTTTTTTTATGTGAAATGACTCCATTAGTTTGTTATAATTATTAATACATTAATATAACAAGCCACGGTATGCTGAAGGCGCTGGGTCTGCTCTTCTTGTCATAAACAACGCATTTGCATTTTAGTAACTTTCTAGATACTGGCACCGAAAGTGTTGTTTTTTTTCAAAAATATTAATTCCGCTGATTTTACTTAACATTAAAACTAAAAAAAAAAAAAAAAAAAAAAAAACTGTTTTTAGACCTCGCTTCGCTGATTTCAGACAATGTTATAACTCAATAAAATTGGCAGATTTTACCTCCATCTGACCTGATGGAAAGTGACGATAAGGTCGACGATGTAACATGCACCTAGATAATGCCTATTCACTCTCGCCTTGAAAAGGACCAAATTATAGCGTTCGGCTAATAAGTCTAATTACTACTGCTTCACTTGGCACTGTATAAAAAATAGGAAGTTTTGTATTTTCATTTTCCAATTTAAAAACTGGAATTTCCTTTAAACAAATTACTTTTATATTTAATTGTACCACTACATATAGATAAAATATGACAGTGGTCAGCCTATCCGGCCGGATCCAGCCGGATCGAAAGAATTTTCTTAGTGTTCGATTATTTTTTCAAATCCAAAATTTTTACAAACAAACTGCTTTTTTCGGATAACCAAAAATAAATAAAGTACTTAAATTAGTTACTTTTGTAACTACAGAAACTACGGAACTGAAACTGCAGCCCTCTCGTTGTGAGAGAAGGCTTTTGCCCAGCAGTGGAACTACATATAGGGTCGTATTCTAGAACACTACTCAATGCTCAAGTCAGGATTGCACTGAAAACACAAGCACTGGAAATACGACCCTAATGGCAGGGACTTGAGTACGATTTCGAGTGCTTTAAACCACACTCACATCCTGACTTGAGCATTGAGTAGAGTTCTAGAATACGACCCTTAGACTATCAATTATTATCATAGTAACTATAGTTCGGAATAAGGTTGTGACTTTACCACGCTCAACATTCAATAGGTACTTTATTGCTTTTCCATAATGTTAGCCGTGACCATGTAATCTTTAAATGGCACGAACATTGGTTTCTTTGAAAAAAACAAATGTATGTAATTTAAATCCGAAAGAATAGATTCAATTCCAATCCAAAAAAAGTCGTATAATTTCCAATGTGGAGTAATTGCGAAAATCTCGATAATTTAATAGTAATTAAAATTAAAAAATAAACAAGCTTAAAGAAGTTTCGTGTCATTACGATTATTATATGTTAATTTAAGATCAGAAAGTCATAATGTTGACATGAAATATGAGAAAACAAGTCACCTCCTCCGGAATGGTCCAGTCGTCTGGTGGCAGGCAAGCGAGGACGGCTTCGCTAAAGCGCGCATGTGGCACGTCGTGCTCTAGCAGAATCACTTCATTCTCAGCATCTTTGTCACCTACACAAAAATAAGTATGGCTAGATATCACCAAACTTTTTTACATGAAATTTATTTTCGTCAACTTCAAATGTGTTTTTGACAGCTGACACAGTGCTATTTTAATAAGTTTAACTGTTTAGTGAAAAACTGTTAATATGTTTACTTTGTATGTAATTTATATGTATATTATGTAAGTATAGTCAAGAGCACATCAAGCTATATACTTTTGTTCGTATACGTAGCTTGATGTACTGCCGTCTGTACATAGATATTATGTGGATTATTCTATTTATGGAAATCCATAATGTTGGTCACATTGACCCCGTTTATAGGCCACGTCAATGTTTTATTCCCAGATATGGACTCCTGGATATTGGAATCACCAATATAGATCAATTCTAAAAAAAATTGTGTTCCCTATAAAGAAATACCACATTATCTAAAACTTAGTTTCCCAAAGTGTCGTGTCCCCACCGCTAAAGAGTCGTAGGAGGCGGAAGGGGCCTCGGAAGCAATAGGGGCGCGTTCATGCCGTCCAGGAGGCGCTACCGCATTTGAAAAAAAAAATCCTGAAGTATATATATAAACTACACTACACATATACTTTTTTTTTTTTTTTCGATGTGAATTTTTTGTGTTAAGTTAATATAAAAAATATATATTCTTTGTAGTGGTGGGCGTTGAAATTTTTTAATCTTGCCTAGTGAGCCAATAAGTTTGGGAACCTATGATCTAAAAGATGAACTTCTTAGCTAATTTACGTAAACTTGTTTTAAAATTACACACGAAAAAATTACATTCACTTCCACGTACCTATAGGTCCTAAAGCCCTGACAAAATGCCCGAGCGGATACCGGCTGTTCCTAGGCCAAGAGTCCAAAGCCACCAAAATCCTCTGCGTAGCGAGCTTGTCGCTCTGGCGCGTCTCTATGCGTACGCGCGGTATCCGTTTCTCCGCTGGCACGAATAAATGACGGACTGCCCCTAAGAACAAACAGTTTTCACTACACCAAGCACTATTTCCTCTAACCATTTCAAACTTTTATTAATTTCGAAATCTTTACTTATTTATTTTGGGATTCTATTAATAAATCACGGCGAACGTCACTATGATCACTGAACACACAAGGTGAATGTCAGCATCGTGTGCATTGCAAGGTCTTTCCGTCATAGTATCAATAGCATCCAATCAGATATGTTGACGTTTTTTAATACGATGCCAAGATTTGCACTGACAAATTTGTAGTTAATTTATTATGTAATTCTACAGAGAGCTATTTACACAAAAACTTCTTACATTTTAAAGTTGCATGTGTCAGAAGTCTTAATTTAAATACAACCAGTTCCTATCATGTTAAAATTGGTGTTCCACAGGGCGAATACTTGGGCCTTTATTTATTTTAGCGAATTGTATCTCAATCATATTTAATACTGTAAAAGAAATAACCTTATAATCTACTTACCAGGTAAATTACTAGGTGCCAAAATACCACAGTACTGCCTCCATTTTCTCCTAATGATCCCAACTACTTTTCCAGTTGGCGTAATATCTTCATCGCTAGTCTTATTTTTAACGGCTTCCAGAAGCACCGACTCCTCTTCAAGCTTATCTCCAGGGTCATCAGCCTTGTCTTCGAGGACAATGTCACTGGGTCTACGCCATTCTTCTTCAGGGAAAATTTCAATGGCCACTAAATCACCATCTACAGCTCTATTTATGCCTACATGACCTTGTAGTAGGATCTGAAAGACACTAAGGTTTAGTTTTTTGTGCAGGTAAAGTTAAGTTTATTGTAATTTCTACTTTTTAACTAAACTACAATTTTTTAAATTATTCTATTCAGTAACATAAAAGAAAACAATAAATAAACA
Organism: Hyposmocoma kahamanoa; assembly: GCF_003589595.1. Taxonomy (NCBI): domain Eukaryota; kingdom Metazoa; phylum Arthropoda; class Insecta; order Lepidoptera; family Cosmopterigidae; genus Hyposmocoma; species Hyposmocoma kahamanoa. The sequence continues at coordinate 6,664 of NW_020656041.1, forward strand.
ACTTACAGATCGTTCAAAGCCATTAACATTAGCAGTGCCTTCTAAGAAATTGTCTCTAGATGCATAGAATGTCCCCTGATATAACTTCCCGTTTCTGATTCCGTCATGAATCTGTGCAGGAGTGAGATGCGCAGGGTACAGAGCATCTTTTGAGTAGCTCTCTGGCATCACATTCTTTGATAACTTGTCAATTAGACCTACAAATCCTGTCACATTTTCTATGTAGTCTTTTACTGTAAGAAAAAGAAAAAATATGTAGACAACGTTTTGGAGTTGGATACTGAAGGAAAGAACCTAAGCATACTAAAGAGGTCTGTTTAATGGAGCCTATGGTTCACTACAATAGGTTATTTCTAGTAGTAGCCAATAAAGTCAATAAAGGTGATGGCGCAATATAAGCAGCAGTAGAGCACCTTGTGAAGGAGTTCGCCCAGGGAAATACTGCCATGCCACATTATCTATTTTTGCTGCCAAGCAGTAATGTGAGCTGGGGGCCTACTATGAGCTCTTAGAGCAATTGTATTTCTAGGTATAACGTTAGATGCTAAATTGCAATGGGGTCCCCATATAAGTAAGTTATCAAAACGGCTCGGCTCTGCAGTGTACGCGATTAAAAAAATAAGGAAACTTTCAGACGTCGAAACCGCTAGATTGGTTTACTTCAGCTACTTTCACAGTCTAATGACATACGGCATTTTGCTTTGGGGTAATGCCGCCGATATCAACAGAATCTTTGTCCTGCAGAAACGTGCAGTTAGAGCAATTTACAATCTGGGCCCCAAAGTATCTTTGAGAGATAAGTTTAAGGAAATTAACATTCTTACACTAGCCTCACAGTACATTTATGAGAATGTAATTTATGTTAAAAGGAATAGTAATTTATTTATGAAAAATAGTGACAGACATAACATTAATACGAGGAATAGAAATAAACTAGCTTTTCTTGATAGTCGTCTTCACAAAGTCAAAAAATCATTTAAGGGGCAATGTATACGCTTCTATAACAAGATTCCGGTTGATATACAAAATTTGCCTTTCACGAGGTTTAAAACTATAGTGAAACAAAAACTTTATACTAAAGGTTATTATACAACTTCTGCGTACTTGGATGACAAAAATCCGTGGTAGTAACCCGTTTAGCTCATGGAGGTAGTCTCTATCTCTGATGTTTCAAATAAAAAAAATAAATATTGTAAATGTTATTTACAAAGAGCAACCCCTAGAGTTTCTTGCTCATTCTTCTCAGGGGAATCTGCCTTACGAATGAGCGGTAGTTTAATATTGTGACGACTTCAAGTGTAATAATGCTTACCTATGAAATAAAGATTATTTTGAATTTGAATTTGAATTTGAATCCTATTAAAGCCTGTAAGTTGGATCGCCTGGCAAATTCATACTATGACCACACAAAAACAATTCACTGTCCATGCAGTTTACGTTCCCCATTCGATATCCGTTCGCCTTTTCTTTCATAGCAAAATCGTATCACGACGTGCTATTTGCCATGCAAGTGGCGGCCTCATCTTTAAAAATAAGCAATTCAAAAAAAGTTACTCCGTCACTAACTTTTTTTAGATTTTGTTACATTTAAAAAAATTTCGTTTAAGTTTTATTATATTTTCAGCTTCATAATAATTTGTTATCTTTATAGGATAAATAAATATTATTAACTAATGAGCATTGTTTGAAAATTTTAGTTCCAGTTTCCCATCTTTAAAGTGTTGTTGACAAATTATTCGCACGAATGTAATTGCAATTTTTAAATGGAATTTTAATAATTTTATTAACCTAAAATCGTAAAATAAAAAAATAATTAAATAGTGCCAAATTCAATAATAAAATTAATAAAAAAAATTAATTATTCTCACTTTCAACACAATCAGTTAATAGTGCTTGAACGCTCCCATGATAGTACATCTGTCTATTTCTTTCATATGATTTAGTATGTACTTCCATCTCGCTCTTGTTAGAAGTCAGCTAGCCAGCCAGAGACAATAATTAACGTTTAAAAAGTAAAACTCACCATCCTGTCATGCCATTCCCGTTCAACTTTGTGTAGGTCATGATACGAATTTAAGCAATTCAGTTTTACCACGTCAAGTGAATTGCAAGGAACTTCGCTGGCTGGCTTATAAGCTCATAGTAGGCCCCCTGTACTGCCTTTCGGTTTTGAAGGGTAAGGGTGCTGGTGCAATTACAAGCACAACTCAACTTATGTCTCAGGATGACAAGCACAGTGGCAGTACCCCTCAAATCTTTCAGATTCAAAGCTCCAAGTTTGAAGCCCCATCACATGGTTTCACAAAAAAAGTAAAAATAAAACCAGCAGAAAGGTGGAGTGACAAATAATTGCATAAAGCTTAATTATACACTTTGATTCTTCCTGTAAGAAAGATTAAAAATCGAAATCTTACCAGAACAGCACACAATCCCCTCTTCTTGAGCAATTTTGCGATTATTCTCATCATCTGTCAATAGCACAATCTGAGGGAACTGTCCGGCCACATTATTGGCAGAGAGATGCATGGCATACCATGCTGCTGCTCTGCGTATAGCTCTGTCATTCCTGTCATTTGGTTTTTCACCTGGCTTTCGCTCTACATAAGTGTCCCTGCAAATGTTATCATGTACAGAAGTTACAAATTAACAAAGTAGTACATATTACATTCAAGTTTTTAGAAAAGTATTTTTGGTAAGGTCAATAACTCACACATATTATTGACCAATTACTTTCAACTTGGACATTGATACAATAGTCAGCGAGCCTTTAAAAACCTGGGTTTTATCAATCGCATTACCAAACCATTCCGCACGCAAAATAGGCGCCTTGTCGTCGAGTTGCGGACACCAGCCCGTTACACCAAGTACCAAGTACCAAACCATTTAAAGAAATTACATTTAAAATTTTATATTATTCATTTGTCCATTCTCGATTTTGGAAGCATGGTTTGGAACCCATTGTACAAATGTACTATCGATCCAATAGAAAGAGTCCAACGGAAATTCGTCAATATTCTTAATTTTCGTACTAATTGTCCAATTGAACCATATGAATACTCTCTTAGGCGTAATAAATTACTTACCTTACAAAATCGCCGTAAGAAATCTGACATAGTTTTTCTCTACAAAATACTTAACAATATGGTTGATTCACCAACTCTGTTGTCACAGGTTAACTTTATAAATAAAGCTCGTTTACCAGCATGCCCCCAACGTAAAATAAAAATATTTCGCACCACCACGGCTCCGTAAGAATTATACGAAAAACAGTCATTTTCATTGTTCGTTATCTTTATACAATAATACATTTTATGAAATGGATATCTTTGGTATCTCATTGAACAGATTTAAGGTCAGAATCCACAACAAATTATTTAGTAGTACTGATACAGCTTAGCGGTCTAGTGAGGACAGTCTTCTTACGAAGCCTGTAGTTACAGGTTCACATCCTGGTTAATTAGTGTTGTTTTAATTTTCATTATTTCTAAGTAGTAATAATATGTTTAAGCACGTATAAGCTTGACCATTTGCTTTTGCTTCAAAAATGCGTTAAGTTTGTTATTCTACTTATATATTTAAGCCCTTTTCGCCTATCTTATTAATATTTAAGTTTAATATTCGGTACTCATTGTCTGTAGCATAGTTCAAATTTTTTTATCTTTATTAACTCATATTGTAATGACTGTTTGTACCAAAATAAAAAAAAATTATTAATTTTTTAACCTATAGTCTTCACAATGTAAGAGACCAAATTTGACAGCTAAAGAACAATAGTATGTAACTTTGAATGCTCTCAACGGAACAGTAAACAAACAATCATTAACTTATTGGGTTTTTTAAAATATATTCATTTCAGAGAAACATTTATAATATGATAGAACATACTTATT
>NW_020656042.1:0-13249 GCF_003589595.1 Hyposmocoma kahamanoa
GCGCATGATTTGTCCGTCCTGTCACTTTTATTTATAATATCAAGTGACTTACAATCAAATGTTTAGCGGCAGAAACAGGTAAGATAGCAGTACTTCCCTGGACGAACCCTTTCACAAGGAGATCTACTGCAACTAAAACTGTTACATGATGTTATAAAAAAAATTCAATACATTATTGCCGTTTTAGTAATCATTTTATTTTACTCATTTGGTTTTAGCTATAAACTGTAGATGAAAATTGATCTTTTCGCTGACTGTACTCATACGTCATGTTACATCGTGTCTTATTGTACAAGTTAAAATTTACCTTCACACGCGAAACACGAAATGAGTACTCAACTCAGCTAACATTGTCGTAACTCGTAACTTCGTAAGGATTTATGCAACATAGGTTTCATATGAGTTAATATGTTGCTTAAAATGTGTTGAAGAATTTTTATGTTCTCTGCTACCTTGGCAAAAGTTCGTGACTTTACAGCCTATACCTAGGAATATTATTAACAATTCAAATTTAAATTCAAAATATCTTTCTTCATAGATATCCCTTTCATGGAAAGTACTTAAGTAGTACCGTACATAAAATATCAGTTCTTTTCTTGGCGTAGTACTTATATTGATTCAATAAAAATGTTTCATGTATGTAGAAGAATCTATAAAAGCACGCAGAAACTGTTCATATTTTTTTTATTTTTTTATTTATGGGGTCAGGAAGTTGCCCAACCCTGAATACCCTGACCTGATTCAATTTAAAAATGTTTGTTTTATAAATTGGCACATATGAGCCCGACCCCAATGTAGTTTGGAGTGCAATGCTCGTATTATCTGTTATTGCTTATGTTATATAAAGTCATGTACTCCAACCTGTTGACGTCTTAAGTGCAGATCTAGGAAGATATGTTTTTCAAGATATTGGTCATATTTAATTTTATTACCTTTACATCTGAAGTAGGTATAACAAATCAATGACATCATTCATTTTTGATACGCCAATTTAAAAACTCGTATATTACAAGTTTTCAATGTCAACAACTTGAATATTGATAGAAGTTAGCGTTGTCTCTTTTCATTTTCGTTGTATTAGCGACATGCCCGTCCTGAGATATAAGTTGACAAGTCCCTGTAATTTCAGCAGCACCTCCCGCAAACCGGAACGCAGTAATACTCACATTACTGGTTGGCGGCAGAAATAGGTAAAGCGGCAGTACTTTCCTAGACGAACTTCCACAAGTAGCTCTACTGCTTATAAAATTAATTTGCAATTTCGTGAAGACATCTATTACGAATAGCTAGCTTGTTTATGACTGATACTATTATCCTCTTACTAAATATAATTACATGGTCAGTTTTGTATGCAAAAACAAATTTTTCTAGATAAGTCGTATAAATTATACAGGGCTATTTTTAATATGCTAATAGCCTCGCAAAATTGTGTTACTAACATCATAAACAACAACGTTTGGTCTATGACTTAATGATTCATCAGATTTCACTTTCATATAAAAATATAGTACATTATTGCAGAGGCCGGGAAGTAAGGGATTGGTGGACGAGTATGAGTTATACCGAGCGTCAGCGAGGCCTGGTATTAATATGAGTCTAGCAATCCCCGTTTACGCCGAGGCATGTATAGAATTTTTCTCGTACAATGTGAGGAAATAATAAAAGACTAAACTACTTAATATTAAAAGTATGAATATTTGACGTGGACAACTGCTAAAAGAAAATGTTATTGTTTTTCCAGGCACATTAATAATAGTAGTCTGAACTTCTGATGATGTGTTTGAATGTGTATCTATTACTGTATTTTCGTTATCGCTCTTCTCACTAGCACTCATTTCCGAGACCAAAATAGAAAAAAGACGAAAAAACAAAAGAATACCAAAACACTTTAGACGTTACCGCCATTTTTTTTTTTTTTTTAAATAAGCGGTACTGGTAGATATTTTGAATTCTCCAATTATGAACACTGGGCAGTTGGTTGTATGAGTTTTCTTTTGTCTGTTTACATAGTTCATTATTAGTAGGTAGATTTAAAAGTTTAGAGAAGAGGACAGTAATGGATTTTCATACTTACATTGCAGGCCTTGGCCGGGAAGAAGTCGCATAGTCCATAAATGACAAACTTTCCGTGTTCTTTTTTTGAAAGTAATGCAAACATTTCCGAGCATGTTTGAGAAAAGTAGATTTAAATAGACCTCTAAACGGTAACAACAGCACGGGGATGGAGTCGTTGCGGAGGACGCTTGCATATTTAAACTTATTCTACCAAATACAGATTTAAAAAGTGTCAGTATATATATACTGTATGTATGTATGGTAAATTTGTTACGTTTTTTGAAAATGTCAAGGAATAAAAGTTGTTGTTTATGATGTTAGTAATCTTAGAATAATAACGCATAGAAACCTAGCCCGCACACGCTAAGTGAGGCAAGTTAGAGGGTTCCAAACGCGTCTCAGGAGCGCGCGGGCTGTTAGTGCTCAAGGTCATATTGCACCGCGAACAGCTCCAAAATTTTTTGCTAAAAATGACGAAATGTGCGGTAAATGGGTGTAAAAATACAACAGACAAACATAAAATAGACACTAACATCGCATTCCACAAGTAAGTAATGCGTTTCAACTCATATTTTTATGTAAATATTCACTAAAACAGAAAAATAATTTCGCGGCAACAAGATACGAAAGTGTTGCAAAGTAACGAATTTTTTTTCTCCCCATTTTGCTATTCTGTATCAAAATAATTATATTACGTAAATTTTAGTGGTGCCTGTAATTTAGATTTATTTGCGCATCTTGAACTAATATTTACTTTAATAAACATTAAATGTTTTCGTTAACTCCTGTAAGTGATTGGGACACTTAATTATTTTATAATACTTTTAACGGCTCTGCGTTCATGCTTTATTGAATAATTATTTATTTTAATTTTATTTGAATTGGAGCACATATTGCAACAAATTTACAGTACTTATATATTTGTTTCTACTATAGTGTTGGCACCACCAGTACAACTTTGATAGCTTATTATATGTCTTTCTTTTCGTAACTCAAGCGAAATATTTTATATTAAAATATTTTATTTTCTTAAAAGGGGAGCATTCTTAAGCGATTTTTTAATCTATTTTAACAGTTATTTTCTTTAATGTTTGCTTATGGCATTTTCGGTTTTAGGTTTCGAATATGGCACTTATTTCTAAATCCAAGATGCGGGCGCGATTTTTTCGAATAATGGCAAGTTGGGTATCGTTTTCGAGATGTTTGGGAATGTTCAATACAAATATGGCACTCATTTCTAAATCCAAGATGGCAAACACGACAGTTCAAACAAAAGCAATATTCGTAATGAGCACCCCCAAATACCTCGAAAACGATACCCAACTTGCCATTATTTGAAAAATCGTGCCCGCCATCTTGGATTTACAAATAGTGCCATATTCACATTGAGCATCCCCAAATACCTCGAAAATGATACCCACATAGCATTTTTTTGAAAAAATCGTGCCCGCCATCTTGGATTTAGAAATGAGTGCCACATTCGTAATGAGCACCCCCAAATACCTCGAAAATGATACCCATATTGCATTTTTTTGAAAAAATCGTGCCCGCCATCTTGGATTTAGAAATGAGTGCCATATTCGTAATGAGCACCCCCAAGTACCTCGAAAATGATACCCATATTGCATTTTTTTGAAAAATCGTACCCGCCATCTTGGATGTAGAAATGAGTGCCATATTCGTCATGAGCATCCCCAAGTACCTCGAAAATGATACCCATATTGCATTTATTTCAAAACTCGTGTCCGCCATCTTGGATTTAGAAATGAGTGCCATATTCGTAATGAGCATCCCCAAATACCTCGAAAAGGATACCCATATAGCATATTTTGAAAAATCGTGTCCGCCATCTTGGATTTACAAATAAGTGCTATATTCGTTTTTCATCGACAAAACCGAGCACATCTGTAGGCACCTGACCGACAATGTCGGGCAAATCTGTAGGCACCTTTAACTTAATGATGAGTTAAGAAAAGATACAATTTCCCCACTTTTGAGGGAAATGTTATTCCATGGCATCATTATTTGTATATTTGTGTGCGTGCCGACGAGCGTAGTTACAAGTTGCTTACGCCTACATGAATTTGGTTTTTGCCTCACTTGTGACAGTTCGTTTGATATGAAACTATCATTCTATGCGTTATTATTCTAAGTTAGTAATATAGTCTTGCGAGGTTGTTACTATTTTACAAATAGCCCTGTACAAGGCGCTAAATTGAATATGATATTTTCATTATAATGTATACTGGGCTTTAATGTGGTCATAGGAATAAAATTGTCTGGGTCCGAATCACTTCATACATTATGCATATTTTTATGTACACGGGACCTTAAGAGGTTAAGTATATCATTATTTTTTATGACAAAATTACTATTCTTCTTAACATGAATTAGTTTTAGGAATATTGTGACGTTAGTGTGAAGAATGTACATGTTTAAAAAACTGTGTTTTTAAAAGAAGTTTAATTTTTTTTAAATTGAACCTAGTTTATAAATTGTCTTAATAACACTCTAGTGTAGGACAATTACAGTAATGCATTTCCCTAAAGATCAACGATACACTCATTAAAATATACATTGTTTTACTAGAATGCGTTCATTTACAATTATCATAGTTTAAAATGTAAACTAAAATCCGTAACAAAGATTTTGTTATTAATTATTTTATGTATGAATATAATCATTTGAATTAGCTATATTATTAGGAGTCAGCATTAGTATGACTCGTGCAGTATGCGAGTAACGGGTTTAAGTTAAGATAAAATTGTCTCGTAAACAATTACAAACTAAGATACATTAAATTTGACTATAAATATTTAACATCTGTTTTATACATATTTTATACACATAATAAACTTTGTTGGACGGAGATGTTTAGTTTCTTTATCAATTTTTTTTATTGTCATGACTATTTTGTATTATTTAATACTTGCACTTCGTAGTTCCATGATAATAAAAATTTCGTCATGGCAAATAAATACCTCTGTCGGCTCACAGCCAACAAAGTTTCTTCTCGTGTGTCTTATTTCTATTAGGATATAGCACATTACTTTGAGGCTAAGATCGTGGCAAGTGAGTTCTGGGATAACAGGTTAGTAGGACAGTGAGTGCGTTTACAGACTGGCATAGTGAAGAAACTTCGACCCAGATCCTCTGCTTTTTCTTTTCAAATATTATAAATGTATGTTATATATAGCTACATATTTATAACATAGTACGTATGAAAAATAAAGTTCATAGTTTTTGTTAAGGTTCTATAGAATTTTCTATAGTCTCCTTGATAATAATATGTGCCCGAAAACCACACCAGTTGGTCTCAAACTAGGAAATTCCCTGTACTACTAGAGCAACGGAATTCGACACTCCTAGAACACTCAGACCAGAATCAATTACGAAAAGTTCATTTTCCAAATTAACGTCAAATCTTCAATAATTACCACAATGTTGGACCCTTTTGTTCGATAATTATGATTATTAATTATTGATTTAAAAAACTTGAACTACGACCCTAGTTTCTGGACTTTGCTTTGATTTGTTAACATCCAAAATAAATTTAAATTTCTTTTGTGTTGAGAGCTCTCCTTGGACTATATTCTTCAGATCAATGGGCGGCAAGCGAGTGAGTATATGTAGAGTTTACATGAAATAAAGATTACCTGTCTGTTCCTAATCATTCCAGCCAACGTGGTAGCAGATTTGAACAGTACGGGGTTGGTAGGTGGTGGGCATTTTCGGTTTCTTCTGATGCTTAGCAGATAAGTAAGCGGTCGTACAGGTATCGCGAGCAGCGACACCGCGAAACGGAGCAACCATTGCACGAAACTGTTCATCATTGTGATCTGGGAACAACATTATAAGCCATTATAATATTTTAATTATGATTATGTAGGGGATAATTACATGAATATAATAATATTCGCGCCAGCCTGCGTGTAAAGGTATCTTGTGGTTGCCTTTGTGTATGTACGAGTACTTGGATTTATGAAATTGTCGGCAGCGCGACTCGTGGTCTTTTGGTACTGCACTAGCAATTGCCAGTTATCATGTAGTCGTGACGCAGTCCGCGCGCAATCGTGACTGAAATCCAGACAAAGAAAAGAAAGATCTAGACGTGAGTAAAGCTAGCGGGCCAGATGGAATTACAGCAATAGTCCTGCGTAACAGTGCGCCTGAGTTGTCTCCTGTCCTCACACGCCTCCGCCTCTCACTTGAGACTGGTGTAGTTCTCAGGTCGTGGAAGCTTTCAAATGTGCAAACTGTGCCAAAAAAGGGAAGTAGAGCTGACGCTGTCAACTATAGACCTATCTCAGTCACTTCCATAATCTACAAGACTATGGAACTTGTACTCAACAACCGTCTCCTATCGTACCTTGAAGACAACGACCTCCTCAGTGATCGCCAGTACGGATTCCGACGAGGGCGATCTACTGGGGATCTTCTTGTGTATGCCTGTCATATATGGAGCGAGGCTATAGAAAAGCAAGGCGAAGCACTTGCAGTGTCGTTGGACATTTCTAAAGCCTTTGACAGGGTCTGGCACGCAAGCCTTTTAAGCAAGCTTCCATGTAATGAATGGGGCTTCCTACTGACCTTTGCAATTGGATCTCGGATTTCTTGAGCGAACGTTCGATTCGAGCGGTCTTAGAAGGCTACTCTTCCGAACATATGGCGATAGATGAGGCGGAGTTCCTCAAGGTTCCTTACTGTCTGCAACTCTCTTGCTGCTGCATATCAATGATATGTTAATTCCAGGTACCTTTGCATATGCTGATGACAGCACAGTTGTAGATAGGTACTTGACCAATGCAAGGGTCAGTGGAGAGGAAATCCAGTCTTGTCGAGAGTCCATGGTTAGCCGTTTAGATTTGACGCTCCAGGCAGTCTCCGATTAGGGCAATGCCAATTTTGTCAAATTTAACGCTACTAAAACACAGGCGTGTCTATTCCCACAAAACGGAGTTCCTTTGAGCTGACTCCGACTTTTCGTGATATATCCATACCGATAACCGACTGTCTCCAGCTACTTTGAATAGACATGTCGTCCAATTTGAACTTCGGCAGATACATTCAATCCATGGCCTAAAATGCAGCAACCTGAAGCTTGGGATCCTTTCCAGGGTGAGGCGTTACTTTACACCGGGACAGTTGCTTCACTTGTACCAAGCACAAGTCCTATCGTGCATGGAGTACTGCTGCCACCTTTGGGATGGCTCTGCTGCATATCAACTGGCCACTTTGGATTCAATTGACAACTGTGCCAAGAGGCTTATAGGTGATTCGGAATTAGTGGAGGCGAAGCTGCAGAGCCTTGAATACCGCCGTAACGTTGCCTGCTTATCGGTATTTTACAGGATATATCACGGAGAGTGTGCGATGGAATTACACGATTTAATTCCGCCTTCCCCTTTCCAACACCAGGGAACTAGGCGTAGGCTTGGGTTCCACCCATATATTGTGGATATTCCAAAGATTCGCACGAAGCGTTACGCTTCCACATTTATATGCCGAACGGTTATGGAGTGGAATTCCCTGCCTGCAGACTTGTTCCCTGAACATTATAACTTGGGTCTTTTCAAGGCGAGAGTGAATAGGCATTATTTAGATGTGCATGCTCCATCGTCGATCTCATCGTCACTTTCCATCAGGTGAGATGGAGGTCAAATGCGCAATTATATTTTATATAAAAAAACTTGGTGGGTAGCATTATACTTTGGAAACGATCATTATAAGATTTGAGAGAACCTGGGATAGAATGATTCAGTTGCGTAAATCATGTTTTGAGTTCATACCGTTATCCAGGTCGTTAAATGCTGAACGTATTTTGGATAAATCAGAAAAATGCTAATAAGATTCAATTTCTTTTTCACACACTTATAGCTCCGCACTGTGGAAACATTGTATCGTGGGTGTCATGGACACACATATATACAACTACAAATTACTTTCAAACTGACGAGAAATGAAATATTTCTTCCGGCCCGGGAATCGAACCCGGGACCTCTGCGTGGCAAACCAGCATGGTAATCCTTCGGTTACAGAGACAATTAAATGTCAGTCAATGTCCTGAAAGATAGCTTTTTCTCGATAAGCTAAATGTAGAAAAATAAGATTAAATAAATGTCTTCTAGTTAAAACATATTACCTACATCATTGACTTACAAATAAATGGACGACGGGTCTAATACAAAAACCACGAAAAAAATGTCCCAAGTCAACCTATTCGAAATTTAAATTGTAATGTCATCGCAGTATCGCGCTGTCCGTAGAACAAATGAAGACTAAAGCGGAGTGTCGCGCTCTGTATACGATTTTAGCGCCTTACAAGTGCGGACACTTTTTAGCGCGGACCCGACGTCCATATAATTGTAAGTCAATGACCTACATAACGATATAGGTACAAACTTAATGTCATCGTGGAGTTTATTCAGGTAATTTAGGTTAGTTTAGTAATGTTTATTGTCTAAGTATTCGTGTATATATACTTATTATCGTGAAATATTAAATAATATTTCAGGTTACTATGGAGGGTATGTAGCGAGTAGTTAAATTGTATCATAACTGCCTCCGTGGCCGAACGGTTACCATACCGGACTGCCACGCAGAGGTCCCAGGTTCGATTCCCGGGCCGGGAGAACTATTTGTATGGCCTACATTTATTTCTCTCGTGAGTTTGGGTGTAATTTGTGGTTGTTTATGTGTGTGTCCAAGGCACCCGCGATACAGGGTTTCCCTAGTGCGGGGCTATGTTGATTGTGAGCGTTATTATTATTTATTATGATTTATTTCCTTCAAATTCGATACGCTCTGACGTATCTGGGTAATTCTTACAAATCTTGAAATTCTTGTCCTTTAAGTTCATAAATTATATATATATATATTATACATGTATAAATCATTCCACCCCCAAATCATTCCCTCACTAAATCCCCAGTTCCATAATCAAACACGAACTGTGCTTTAAATCAACACATTTAACAATACAACCTATAAATACAACAACAATACAACATATAAATTAAACTTTCGATCGAACTAAATATGTTTTTGCAAAATTAAAGCTGTCCTGTGCTAAAAACACGATAGATAAATTTAAAAAATGTATTATTATTCATGTACCAACCAAAAAAACCATTCCCTCACACTTTTACATTCACTCGATTTGTGAACGCATTTTCAATCTTTGATAAATGCATTTTGTAAATTTTTGAAAGTTAACACTGTAAACGTTTCAACATGATAAAATTCAATTCGTGTGTATAAAAAATTTCTACTACGAAAAGATTTAATTTAAAATTTTAAAAGTCACTTTTTGAGAGTCATTCCCTCGCATCATATAAAAAAAAGTTAAGCATTTGATTTTATTTATTAATTATTCACTCAGACAAGTTATTGGTAGCAGCACGCTTACACAAAATATTAAGTCTAAAATACTATCTATAGCGACTACTACCTATATCGCTATTTTTTTCTTAGTTTATTTTGATTTCGTCATTCCCTTACCGTCATTCCCTCACCGTGATACCTTCACCATCATCACCTCACTCTCAAATATTTCGACTGAATTTTTTTTAATTTGGGGACCACTTTATATCATCAAAAACTATCTTACATAATTACTATGATATTGACATAAAATAAATACTAATTCTTCCCAAAAGTTTTCATAAATATTCAAAGCATGAATTTCGAAATTTCATGAGAACTGTCCATCTACACCTAAAATTATATGCAATCTGTCATTTCTTTTTTAAATTTTGCCTTAAATCGTGTACACGCTGTTGAAAGTAGACTGCACTTAAAAATTCGTGGTATTGTTAATTTGAGTTTAGTGTTTTGGTGAATTTTGTATAGCTTGATTTTCGTTTTACGTGGTATACTTTGCATATAAATTAAACAATATCAAGGTATATTTAAGTCTATAAGCGCAAAAGTGGTGTAACTCACATTATTATTGTTTTCAGCAACGTTACTTTAAGTGATACTAAAGTACGTAATTATTGTATATTTGAATGCTATTTTCATGTAGCTATCGATTTGTGTCAAAAATATATGATTATTATTATATGTAATGTAATATTGTAAAAAAATCAAAGTGGTGTACTTTTTGAAGCTGATGGCTTCATTTTAAACCCTATTCCTTAAAAGTAGTAACATAAAGAAAATTTTGACCTAATTATTATTGTTCAATTGAAATTTAAAAAAAATTGTTACATGTTATTTTAATACAAAACATAAAACTTACTTTAAATATCAAAATAAAAATATATTGTATTTATTAATCTACTGAAATTTTTAAATCAAATACACTAAGATAAAATTTATAAAATTACCTTAGCCACCACTTTGATGACATATCCAATAACTTTGGACACAAAACGTTGCCCTTTAGCCACCCTAACTTCAAAATAAGGGGGGTACACTTGTTGATAACTGTACATAAAACACTCACAAATCACGAATCCTTGATAAACACTCGCACTAAATACAATAAGTATTGCTCTTGTAATAACATTGACACCAGCGTTAAAACATGAAATGCCAATATTAAATAAAGACGGCATCATTCTCATCTTTAATGATATCAACAGACTGTTAATACGAGCGTCCAAGTGTGACTACTCTGGACTTATAGATAAATATTTTATTATCGCGGGGTGCATAGTTTAAGGAGAGTACAGTAGTCATTTGTGTTGATAATGGCCACTTAATGTTTTGTAGTCAATATAATCAGTTATTTTATCGGTCGATCCGAACACTGGAGATAGTATTATAGGTATTTTGTAAGACACAGCGTGAATAACAGAAGCGCCATATGTGCTAATAATTAAACCGAGTTCAAAAAAGGAGGAGGTTCCCATTCGACTGTATGCTTTTTTTGTATGTATATTACGCGATAACTCCGGTAATTGTGAACCGATTTTGATGATTCTATTTTGTTGAAAAAAAAAACAGATAAGAAAATTTAAATGGGACCTCATTGGTGGTCCCATTTAAATTTGTGGTAAATATTCCACCTCTAAGGCTGGCAAACTAGGGGATGAATAATTTTTGACGTCGGTTTTTTAGTACTCTGTACTGAGATTATTCTATGCGAAATTCACATACGAAACGAACAAACATGATAGGTTGGCTCTTCAGTAGTCGTCTGGACTTGTTTGATATAATTTAGGCTGCAGTCTTAGTTGTATAAATGTAGAGAAGTCACATTGTACAAAAAAAAGAAAAAATAACCACAATTTTGTTCTCACTTTAAATTCAATTACAGGCACACGTATCGTTATATAAGTTGCCACTTAAAACAGTGCCATCATAAGGCTACTTTCTTTAACGTAGAACTTATGCAAACGGCATATTTTTTTACGCGCAAACGCGTGCGTTTGTGACGCGTTGTCAAAAACAGATTGTTTTGTGTCTATCGATTCAAACGCGCTTACAAAGCTGACAAAGAAGCGTGCAATGCGCTTTGGAAATCGTTTGTGTCGCGTTTTACGCGCGTTTGAATCGATTCAACAACAACAACATTGCGTTTCAAACCTGATGAAAAAGACGGAGTAGGGGCGCGTGCTCATGCCACTGCGTCACTCAGCGACCGCAATAGCGCCTTGAGTTGAGGTCCGTGCCCACTTGGGCGC
Organism: Hyposmocoma kahamanoa; assembly: GCF_003589595.1. Taxonomy (NCBI): domain Eukaryota; kingdom Metazoa; phylum Arthropoda; class Insecta; order Lepidoptera; family Cosmopterigidae; genus Hyposmocoma; species Hyposmocoma kahamanoa. The sequence goes on from NW_020656042.1 coordinate 11,688, forward strand.
CTTCAGGCCCGTTACTTAGTTTTAGTTTATTTTTGAGTTAAGAGCCTTCAGCTCGCCCTTTTTATCCGGTGGCGCAGTCAAGATCATCAGCGACCAACTGCAAAGTGTTCCTATAAAAGGACGTTTGAATCGCATATGCATAGGCTAGTAGGTAACTACTAGTCTCTAAGGAAAGATAAAATGTAATTTTTACTTCGAGGTAAAGTTTTTTACACATAGATGATAAGTTATTTATTTTAATCAAGAATACTGAGGGCAATGGTGCTTTGGGTAGAGTAGGGTTAACGCAGAACACGTGAGTCTATTTTGTGGTTAAAATGGATATGGTATACGAACAGATGAAATTACTACAATTATTCATTTTAGAATTCGATACTGAAAAAATAAAATACTACGTCATCGAGTATAAAGTACTTTTTGAACTTTGGCCTGTTCTGTCGTAAGTGGCATAAGGTTGAATTTTATTTAAACCTGAAGTGTCTAGTTAGACGTGTCTTGATCCTGTACAATAAGGTAATCGTTAGGTCGTGATATTGTTTTACCACTAATAACTACAACTGCCACTCGTTCTAGAGAGTTATGGAATTAAATTGAAAAATGTGAAAAGTAAAGTTGGTATTTATCGAGTCATTCAGCATCGCAATGCATGGTCTCAGCCATTTTAAAAACGAAATCATTTTGAAAAGATCTCCATTACTCTACAATTGTACTACAAGTTATATATTTATAACTGTGACATATCCGATCATCCATCTTCGTGTAGTATAAATATTTATTTGAATGCTCTTCGGTCAACGAGCAAAACGAAACAATAGATGTTGGTTTGATAAAGTAAATTTTTACGTGTATTATTTATCTTGTTCATACTTTAAAGGCTCATTCACGTTACACCGTGTCGGGGCTGGGCCGTACACCAGTCGTGCGCCAGCCGTGACACGCTCAAACATCTTTAATAATTATGCTTTTACATGAACTAATTCATGTTAGACCGGCCGGTCGTGTTCTGGTCGGGCCACGGACCGACAAGCAGTAGAGCTCCTTATGAAAGAGTCCATCCAGGGTAGTACTGCCATATTACCTATTTCTGCCGCCAAGTAGTAATGTCAGCATTACTGTGTTCCGGTTTTGAAAGGTGAGAGTGTTGGTGAAATTACAGGCACATGGAACTTGTCAACTTATGTCTCAGGGTGACGGGCGCAGTGGCAGTGCCCCTCATATCCTTGCGATTTAAAGCTCTGATTGGCACTGTAACTGTTTTGGACAGGCGTGTAGTTAACCATCAGGTGCACGACTTGTTTTTCCCGTCATTTGATATTATAAAAAAAGTGACGAGACGAACAAATCATGCGCCTGGTGGTAAGCGACATACCATAGCAGTTGCAGTGCCACTCAGAGCTTTAAATCGCAATATCTCAATAATCTGTATCGCGAAAATAACTCTGAAAATAACCCTGTGACACTGAGTGCGTGTGTGTGTGTGTGTGTGTGTGTGTGTGTGTGTGTGCGTGTGCGTGCGTGCGTGCGTGCGTGCGTGCGTGCGTGCGTGCGTGAGTGCGTGCGTG
>NW_020656042.1:13259-16689 GCF_003589595.1 Hyposmocoma kahamanoa
GTGCGTGCGTGAGTGCGTGCGTGCGTGCGTGCGTGCGTGCGTGCGTGCGTGCGTGTGTGTGATTTTTGTCTTTTTTTTGTGTGTTTCGTTTTTACTTTCAATTTCTATATCTGTTAGTTTTTTTTTCTAAAGGTCTTATTTTATATTGTTGTGTACATTTGTAGCGTGACAATAGAGGTTTTACATATAATAAAGCACTGTAGGCTTAGTTATATATCTCTTCAATTCCCTCAGAGATTTTTCAAAAATAAAATATAAAAATTTTCACATTTTATATTTTGAGGCTACTTCTAGATCTATCAAGATGTTCTTTTCATCTAATCTATTTTTTCAAACACATTCTAAATACAAAACTATATTCTCTCAACATAGCCCCGCACTGGGGAAACCCTGTATCGCGGGTGCCATGAACACACACATAGACAACCGCAAATAACACCCAAACTCACGAGAGAAATAAATGTAGGCCATATAAATAGTTCACCCGGCCCGGGAATCGAACCTGGGACCTCTGCGTGGTAGTCCAGTGTGGTAACCGTTCGGCCACTGAGGTAGTAATTTTATTTATATTATATTTATTATTTACAATATAATTTACATTAATTAAAATTAATTAAGTATGTAGTGACTATATTCTTTAATGGAACAGTGCGTCTTTTCTATATCGTTACTACTACCAATAGTCACTTATACTATGTAATGTAATCCTCCATTTAGTACGTCTACTTCGAACATCCTCGAGTCAATGAACGACACCGATAAAGGACTCGATTTGATAATGTAATTAAACATTATTTTATGTCTCGCTGTCAATTGACAATTGTATATCGTATCAAATTATTTAATAAGTTTTAATTTATTGTTATATCTGTTACGATAGAAGAGGGCTATTGTCATTGAGTGTCGATTGTGATTTTAGTGATATTAGAAATGTTATCTTTAATAAGGCGATAGATATACTAAATACAAGACACACACAGTTTATAATACTGTTTTTTTCTTATATATATATATATACATATATATATACATATATATATGTATATATATATATACACACCAGGGGACTGTCTGAGATGATGAGTGGCCTCTCTTTAAACGCGGTTCTGGCAAAATACCAGCGCCATGGGAAAGTGCGGCATTTATGTTGAGCCAGCGCCTTTTCACTGCCATGACTTCCAAAACTATTTACTTTAATCAGTTACATGTGTAGTTATATGCTCCTTTTGTTATAAAAATTTGTTGTTCAATTTAATAATCAATCAATTTAATTTTATATAAATAAAAATCTTTATATATATGTATCTATCTAAATATAATTTCAATTTAAATGAAGAAAGAAATGTTCGACGCAAATTTTTTTAATGGATCAAGAGCGAGAATCAATTTTTAAATTCAAATTTGTGTATAATTTTAATAACTTAAAAAATATAACAAATAAGAAAACTGTCTTATAACCACGTGTAGGGCGCATGTAGAGTTCATACTGTTACAATCTTGAGAGTAATATTATGTATGTAGACAAAAGTGCTTTCGTAGCACAAAAATGCACTAGAACCATTTATGAAATTCCACCGGATGAAACATGAAGACCCTTGTTTTAGACCCTAGGTTTATTGCCACTACCATAGGGTATTAATACGGTATCAACTCGCGCAAATTAACTTTAGTACATATTTAGAACTATAGATGGCGATACTTGGATAAAATAAAGAATAAGAAGTATTGAATCCATTGCCTTACAAATAAAGTCAATGATTGAATCCCGAAAATTTGAGGTGTCACTCTAAATAAGGAGTCTAAAATATAAAAAAACAAATGCAAAATTAAACAACATTTTAGAAATATTGAAATTAAATTTCATTTACAATTATTATGAAAATTGGTGACTGTTGTTGAAAGGAAAACAAATCGAAGCTTTCTCAATGGTATTCTTTTTGATTTGTTATTTTGCAATCAATTGTATAGATGGCACTTTTTGAATTTATTCTTGAAAATAAATAAAGTTTTGGCACTGAGGTTTTATTTCAAATATTAAAAGTAACTGAATTGGCTTCTTTGCGATTTTTTTTATACGTTATGTATGGTAACACCACACATGAATTATTTTTATTTTTAAATTTCCCATATAATTTTTATTGGCTATGTTTAACTTTCACATTCAATCCAATATCCGCTTCTTTGGTAATACGTTAATTTCATTAATTAGGTATAGCATCGAATCTTTCTCTTTTCCCTTTTGCACTGAGCCAAAATGCCTTTGAGTGAAGGGGATAGAAGACTAGAAGTCGCCACTAGAGTGCGCTGGCTTCGTATTTGCTGGCTCGCTGTACGGCAAGAGAACCTGGCCGCGACCACTTTGAGAAAATAAAAAGAAGATCGAGACGCTACGCTGTTCTTGCGGATGATGGATATTTTTTCATTGAAAAAACCGCATTATTTTAAGTGATTTGTTTGCATGTGAATATTCCCCTGGCGGCGTACGCCTCCAGCGTATACGGCCCTAACGAGGAGTTCAAGGTACGGCACAGGTTTTTTTCATTATATTTCTTTCTATTTTTTATTCTTTATTTTCTCGATGTTATAGCCGTAAATTTGACTTTCCTTACCTCAGCCATATTGCCGCAGCCATATTGTATAAAGCGCTGTATTACATTACGGCTAGCCGGTTTGCAAAACGATTCTGTTTTCTAATACGGCTACCTCACTAACTACTTTTGTTACATGCTCTGTTATACCATGTTGTATACAAAAAAATTAAGTTTTTTTTGATGAATGTCACGATGTTTGACCACCATGATATTCAATTAGTTTTATGAAATTACTCTACTAGTTGTAATTATTATTACAAAGATCGAACACTAAGAAAAAATTCCTTCAATCCGGGTGGATTCGAATCACCGTCTTCCAGCAAACCGTACTGGATGATGTGCCAACTAAGCCACGGAACGAACCAGCGGTCCTTAGGAATCTTTCTATGTGCTTTTTGCAGATCTTTGTTTTTTCAACGAATTCTTTACGTTGCGCCATCTGAATTAAGAAATAGATTTCTTATTTTCTTTTCATTTCTCATTGCGAAAAAAATAAACACTTCAGTTTGGATTTATATCGACAATGCTCAAGAAATAAATAATAATAACTAGCAACTTCAAGAAAAGTATTACATGCCTCGACGAAAACGGCAATTACAGAATAGGTATCATAAAATCTAGACATCAAAGCTCGTCATTGAAACTCATACTCATCCAGCAATTGCTTGCTTTCTGTTCTCTGCTATGTGCAAATGCTGTTGTTTATCCAGCTCATTGTTAATCAAAGCTATGCATCTACTATTTATATTTCATTGTTATTCTATTAGTAGACCATGGTAAATTGAAACCCTAAAGGTCAGGCCACACAGACGCGGTATAGCGGGAAAAGCGTTTCGGGG
>NW_020656043.1:0-12321 GCF_003589595.1 Hyposmocoma kahamanoa
GTTGCGAGTGGGGCGTGTAATGAGTTGTGTAAAGTTATGTTCTGACAGTTATGTTCTGACACTGGTTGAAGCGTCGCTACGCGTCATATTTCGCTTATAAGATATTCATCTCGATTTTCCCATTATTAAGGTTCAAATTTGTGTTATGTAAATATGGAATCGCGCGTAGATGCGCAACGACGCGATCCTTCGCAAGTCGACCACACTGTGATTCGGGCGCGCTAATGCGAGCGTCGACGTTCCGACTCTGCGCCAGTGAGTGTTGAGCCTAAGAGGGTGTGTTACGTGTGCGAACAGTTAGCTGAGTTCCACAAACTTGAGATCTGTCGGCCATTTTCGTTATGGTCGCGTCAATTAAACCTAGAAAGTCGTTGAAAAATGCCTTATTTTGCTACTTTAGAGTGCAAAAACGACACTCGCTGTGGTGTTTCATGTCATCCTTACGTTAAGTTTTATTTTATTTACTGAATTAAAAAAATGTAGTTTTCTATTTATCGCAATAGATTTTTTGTAAAAGAAACGAAAGTAAATTTTATACCGCTGGAACATGATCGACTTTTTTGGGGAACTAAGTAAACATCCCGAATTTTCCACGCTACTCGTAGCCTTTCAGCTGTTGACCGCTAGATGGCAGTACATTTAATGAAATTTCTATATAAAATCAAAATATCGTAACTTGCAATAATAGGTATTGAATTTTCAGCGAGTCTAGAGGGTAAAGTTTAAATTATACTAACAGTCCACTGACAGTTTTTATTGAGATTTCTTAGTATTTAACATTAAGACAGTGTGTGTTTTGGTGACAGCAGTTCTGATCTATCAGATTACAAAATCGAGGCTCTTCCATTGTTTTTTTCTTCCGTGGCCAAGACGGTAACTTCGTTGGAAAGCTTGTAAAACTATCTACATGCACAAAAGTTTTGGTCAACATAAAATTCACATTTTGGGGAAAATTTGCGAGATCTTTCTTTCTCCATGAGATTCGATGAACTTAGTAACACTTTAATTGTACCATTAAATTGCTTATACGTCTTGCGTATTCTGCAGCGATTATAACTTTAAATAAGTTTGGTTTTACAATAATGAAGTAAAGGTTTATTAAAAATACTAACCAGCAATCTTAGGCTCCACCACAGCTTCTTCCAATCCATCGACAATGCCATGTACTGTACCTAGCAATTCTCCAGATGCACTTTTATACAATTCTCGTTCTTGGCTTTGAGATAAAATCTGAAAAACATTGATTAAATTGTCAGATAAACATAGACAAAATACAGTTACTGTTCAGTCAACATCGTCATTCACAAACGTATCAGAGTACGCTACCATGTCTAATAAATAATTATTTAACTACTCACCGGAATACCAGCTATCCTCGCCTGTCTTTGTTCCTGTATAACATCTTGCAATTCGTCTGGATTGAAAGTAACTTGCCTGTATCCTTCTATTGAGTCTCGAGAATCTTCAATTTTTTGTGTAGTACCTTCTACTACGCTAGTATCTTGCACTGTAGTGGCAACTTCTATTACAGTATCTTGTTTGGAATTCATGTTAGTTCCGTTCATTTCAATTTTAGGCACAGTTGTATCTGTTATAGTATTGTTTGTGGTATTCAAATTTGTATCATAAAATGTTGTTTCTACAATTTTAGCGTAACCGTTGTAAACAACCCCGTTGGATTCGTTTGTAACTTCTACTCTTTCAACGTTGTTGTCGGGTGCTTGTTCTTTAATACCTACTTCTTCTTTATATTCTTCTATACTTTTTATTGTCTGGTCAATGGCTGTTGCAAGAAGTGATGATTTTCTTTCAATTTCCAGTATTTCTTCCTATTTAGTATAAAGGAGATATGTTAGTGTGTATTCACATTATACAACAGAACAACAGTTTTATTCTGGGCACTCAATTACTCAAAACACCCAGTCTAGAATCAACATTTTTTAAAGTTGTTACCGTAACTCCCAATATTCTACAACCCGAAAAATATATTGTAAGGTATATACACAAGAATATACACAAGAATCACTCAAAGATAGAGATGAGCAAGCGTCTGGGTTAACGCTGCTTTGGTTTAAATTGGGTTAAAACCCAAAATTGAGGGCAAAAACTATTTACAACCAAATGTTTGTTCTAAATCGAGTTTTGATCAAATGTAATGATATTATTAAAAATGTTTTTCGATCTAGACGATTCGACTTGTCTGTTTATTGAATCAATTCACTTGGAAATAGCATTGAAATAAATCGATACAAAATATTCTCATATCATATGCACTTCTCATTAAAATCGAATCATAATGTGCATGCGTCCTTAGTAATGAGAATTCATATGATTGCAAGGTATTGTGCGGAGTTGTCTTATTTTTGTCTAAAAAAGATATTTGTAGTAAGTATTGTAGCAAGTGGGTGAAGTCAGGCTGTATATGACGATAATGGAATTATACCAAAGACAATATTCGCCGTTTCAGCCCACGATTTTGAGTAAAAATGGATTAAAACCTTTGAGCAAAACCCAGTTAAACCCAGAGATGGACAGTCCATCTGTCACACTGTCCATCTCTGCTAATAGAATCTCACTACACATAAAAAATATTGCCAAAAGCAGCAAAACATTACTGCCTGGCATTACTGCTCTGAGACTCGCCATAAGAATCGATACTACCTCAGCTGGAATTCAAATTTTTCCCGTACTGAATTGTGCGGGTCGAGCGGCTGTGACACTGGCTATATTTCAGAATTTATCTTTTCACAAATAAAGCCATTTGACAAACGTATATCGTGTTCAATTTAGTTGAATTGATATTAAATAATCTCAGTACAGAGTACTAAAAAAACCGACCTCAAAAGTACGTGGAATTACGTCTATTTGCTAAGTTTTATTGAAATATCCCCTAGTTCGCCACTATACAGGACTTGACGCTGGAGATAATAAAAATAGGTTCTCACTACGACACTACTCAAAGTATATTGAGAGAAAAACGCCTTGAATGGAAGAAATAGCAAAATCAAATATTAAAGTAATTGCTCCTAAATTAAAGTTAGGCGCTATTTATAAAAGTTAATCTTCATACGTGAACAGCCATCCTTCGCGGTGGATGATTTTCTTCAAAATGAAATGGGACCACTATGGAAGTACCCCCTTTCCAACAAAAAAAGAATCATGAAAATCGGTTCACAAATGACGGAGTTATCGCGTAACATACATACAAAAAAAAAGAAAAAAAAAGAACATACAGTCGAATTGAGAACCTCCTCCTTTTTTGAAGTCGGTTAAAAATCATTGGTATGTGTAAAGTGCGTATTGAATACAGCAGTTTTCTTCTGAAATTTCGAGGTAAGTATTAGTTTTTTTCTATCTAGAAAATTTTTAGAAATCGTGTTTTCACACCGTATACTAATCAGTGCATACCCCCAATTGTACTATCAACTATAGGTAAAAATAATAAGTCAACATACCTTGGTATACTCTGGCTTATCAGCACCACCTCGTAGTCCTGGTTTAGTGTACTTGGGAGAAGTTGGAGGTGATTTTAATGGAGGATCATATTTGATCTCATCCTCAATTTTAGTATCAATATATGGCAAGAATTTCTTCTTAACGATATTGGGATCTTCGTCTTCGGGAGTAGGAGTACAGTCACGGGGTATGGGAGTTCCGCTGCGTTTTGGTAGGGGTATTTCTAGTTTGAATATATATTCGTCTGTTAGAGGAGTTGGGGGTACAGTCGATGTTGGGGTTGGTGTATTATTATTTTCATCAGATTTCTCTTTAGGTAGATCTGTCTGTAGCATTAATTTCTGTTGTTTATCCGCTTCTTTTTCTACAGTTTTAGCGACAAATGTTGATTCTTGATCTATTTTTGTTTCAGTTTCAAATACTAGTTTAGAACCATTTATTTCCATTTCGTTCTTTATGTCTTTGTGTGTTTCAGTCATTTTAGCTAATTTCGAATCGTCATCTGCAGCTAATTGAAGAACTGATGTTTCTTGTTTTTGTTTCATGATCTCTGTATGAGCAATGGCATGTGAAGTTTCATCAGTAACTGCCTTCACTTCACCTATGATTAAAACTTCCTCTTTGGCATCTGACCTTACCTCACTGACTCCTTTAAAAACGGCGGTTTGTATTGATTCAGTAGATTCTTCAACTTTTACGGCTGTCTCAGTTTTACTTACTTCTTTTTTAATACTAGCAGATTCTTCCTTTGTTATTGCCATTTCTGCTGATATTTCTTTTTTAACCACTTCAGATTGTGACACCGAAGTTTTCTCCAAAGCAACCGTCTGCATTTCTTCTTTATCTTTCTTATTTACAAACGGTTGGAATAACTTCTTTTGAATAACTCCTTGTTTTTCTTTTGATTTAATTTCCGGTTGGGTTAATGTCTTCGGAATAACTTCTTCTTTCACTTTTGGTTTAATTTCAGGTTGGAATAACTTCTTCTGAATAATTCCTTGTTTTGCAACAGTTTTGATTTCAGATTTCTGTATTTGTTCTTTAAATTCTTTTTCTTCTGTTTTTTGTTCAACAGCTTTTATTTCAACTTTTTTGGTCGCAACAATTTTTGGTTTTTGGACAGCTTTAACGGTTTCCAGTTTTTTAGGTACAACTGTTTGTATTTCTTCAGGTACTTTAAATGTCTCCTCGTTTTTAGCAGCAATAAGTTGTTGTTCCTCAACAACAGCCTTTGCTATCTCCGTGTTCATTTCCACGTTCTCCAAAGCTACTTTTTCTGTGCTTAAAGCTTCATTTGCTTCTATCGCGATATTAACCTCATCTGCACTAATGACAGATGAAGTCTCGGAGAAATCTCTTAATTGTTCATCAAGAATAGCGTTTTTATTAGTATAAACATGAGCCTCTACAATTGCTATGTAAGTGTTTCGATCGCTAGATTTTGACCTTTCTTTAGATTTTCTAGTTTCCATCACAATGGTTTCTGCATTAGATGTTATTTCAGATATTTCAGTTTTAGATTGTTCTTCAGTTTTTCTGAAATCGACTTTAGATAATAATCCTAGAGCAGCGGCGCTCTCTTGTATAGTTTCTTCCTGTCCACTACGGCTACTAGATCCTACTTGAACTAACGTTGTTTCTTCTATCCCAGCTTTGGTTTGGAATTCAGTAATAACAGCATCCATTTTATGTGTTAATTCTTCAGATTTCTTCTCCACTAGTTGAGCCATTCTAGAACCCGATAATTTGCGTCTCTCTTCCAATTCCTCTACATTAAGTTTTTCATACGTATCTTGCACTGTCTCATTTTCATACTGTGTTTCTTGTTTAATCTGAGGAGTGTCCTTCATTTCAACTTGTTGAAGTTTTTGTTCCGTAACAGTTTCTATTCTTTTTTCGTTTTTCATTTTTTCTTTTTGTATAATCCTTTCATCTGTAGCTATTTCACGTTTAGCTAGCTTTTCAGATTTAGCTACAATTTCAGTAGCTTTATCTTTTTTAGCTGTAGCCTCAGTAACTAAATTTTTCGTTTCTTTCTGTACTTTTTCTTCTTTTACCTCCTTATCGAATACAGGTTCAGAAAGAATAAATCTAGATAAAGCAACCATTACATCTGTCAAATGTATGAAGAAAGTTTTCAAAAGTAAATTATAATGGTAAGAGGAATGCACTGTACCTCTGATGTTTGGAATTGTTTGTAAGCCAATAGTATAAGCTCTTTGCTCTGCTTGAAATGTAGAAGTAGATCGTCTTTCACTGGTTTTACTATCTTCTGTCTTTGTATCCATCGTAACTTTATGTTGAATATCTTCTGCTTTAAAACTAGACTCCTGTATTTTTAGTTTATCCACTTTAGCTTCCTCAGTTATCTTTTCAACAAAAGTGTCTCCTTTTTCAGTATCTTTTTGGGAAATTGAAACCATTTTGTCCGTTTCAGTTATATCTTTATATCCAACTACAATGTCTTGTTTTTCTTCTCCTAACTGTTTTATTTCACTTATTTCAACATAACTTTCATTTTGATTTGTAATCTGTTCAGTGGTTTTATCAATTAAATTTACTAGCTCACTTACTTCTTTGGCGGCGTCTTTAAACTCTATATTTACAGATTCTTGTTTAGATTCAATTATACTTTTATCTTCGAGTTTATCAACCACGGTTGCAGTAACTGAGTTGGAATCAACAATTTCTGTAGTTGTAGCAGTAATATCACATTTTGTACTAGATTCAACAATTTCAGAACTATTCAGAGATACTTCATGCAACTCAACGTCAATTTCTCTTTTAATTTCCTCAGCAACGGTTACAGCTTTTTCTAAACTATCTTTTACAATGCTCGTAGCTGTTTTTTCAATTGTTTTTAAATCAACTTCTTTCTTCATTTCCTCTGTAAGGGTTGCTTCTTGCTTAACGATAGTTTCTGTTATTTCTTTCACATGGCTCTCTACATTTTCACACACCTCTTTACCAATTTTCATCTTTTGTTTCGAACGGTCCGGATCATATTGCTCCGAAATTGGCAATTTAAATCTTGTCTTCGGCAAATAATCGTCATCAATACCAAATGCCTTAAAAACATCATGATAATCTGGATTTAATATAATCGGTTCTTCTAAAGGAGGAATTTCCTGAGGCTCAGTGGAAAAAGGCCTAAAAGGTTTCGCCTGACCTACATAAGGAGACGCAGTCAAAGACCTGGAAAAGGATTTGTCAAAATCATCAGGACCTAAGGACGTAGGATCGATGCCATTAAAGTGTATAGGTTGTAAGAGGTTATTAAGTTCTGGACATATGTCTGTGCTAGGGTCTGGTACCTCAGTCGGTAGCGATGGTTGGTCGGAATCCTCCTGGTCTATTGGCTCGTATAATGGCTCGTAATCGTCGAGCACTGGGTCGTAGAGGCCACTACGGACAAGAAAGTTACGTTTTATGGTAGGTAAACAAGTACTTATATGGTAGGTTCAAAAATTACTCGACTTACATTTAAAGAACTTGAAGCATCTTAGTCATTAAAATTTAGGAATTACATATGGAACATCTTTGTTTTTATACAAAAAGGAGTCTTTATCAAAAATTGGAATAAAAACAACACAACCACAACAGTCAACCATTTTTAAACAAAAACACTTGACATAACAGTTTAAATGTTAAATCGAATAAAACTATATTTTAAAGCAATGATAGGCTTTTCACTTAAGAGAGAATGAAAACGGAAAATGATTAAAAAAATAGCAATTTGTACGTTTAAGCGAAAATAAATTGGTAATTTGAAAATAAGCTTCAATTACATATGAATGAAAAAGATAATAATAATAATAATAATAATAAAACTTTATTCATATTAAGTACAGCAGCACTTGTTTTCTTAAAAAACAAAACAAAAATACAAATTGGTTGTACTACAAGCAAACAATAATTAAACCATCATAAAACTATTGTAGGTTCTAGACCTGTGTTAACAGTGTTATGAAGATTCTTTATACGATACGAGTGAAAGCAATGATATTATAGACAAAAGTTTGAAAAGGTATTCAGGCCAAAAAGTAAGAAGAATATCAAACTAAATTAGGCGAATGGAATGAATATTTACATATCCAATGCAATAAGCGAATGATTGGTTTTAAATAGGAAAAAATGCAAGCAAAAGAGGTTATGTAGCAAATCTTATGACCTATTAGCGCATTTATCGTAATGATTAGTGATAATAAATAAAATTAATTTTTATTTACACCGTCGTTCCAATAATATCTATGTATAACAATCGCCAGTAAAGACACGTCACTTTTACACTCACAACTCATTTCAAACAGATAAAACACTCACTGATTTTTATAGACCAGGTAAAATTTCATATTGTCCGACCAACCGTTTAAAAAAAATCAATAAAAAAAAGAATCGTATCGTTTGCAAGTGAAATCGAAAATAAACCAAACCTACTAACCTAGAGTTCAAACTGACCTCTAATCGTGTAGCTACATTCAAACTGATGACATCTGTGTCATCTCTAAATCGAATGAAGTTGATACTAACCAAGGCAGAGCAGAAAAGGACAAAACACTTGTATATACCCCCACCACTATTAATACAATTAAACAGACAAGACAAAAATATATATATACATGTAAGAGTGACACAGATACACGTATCGAGATATTACATTTAAAATTATCATACGACAAACCAACTGTACATTCACAGATGGCATATACTATTAAAAGCACGAAAGAAAGAGATAGAAATAGAGATACAGTTGAACTGACATTATGAGTGAATGGTAATAAATTTAAAGACAAGGTGTCTGTATTGACAGGTTTATTTTTTACTACTGGCTTCATTTTGGCACCGGAGGAGGTGTCGTCAGTTAGTTATTCAATGTCAATCATTATGTCTGAATCACTTTTGATTTTTTAAATTTATTTATCGATGCAGTCAATGCGAGATCGTTTATTATTCATATGGCTAAGAAAGATATCGCGAGGCAAGTTGCGTGTAATATTTTATGACCAAGTTCAATGCATGAGACCAAATAACCAGAAATATATTATCTTTCTTCCATTTAATTGGACTCAATATGCTACCCTGAGAAACTCACTTTTTAGAAACTAATTTTGTATAATGACAAACGCTTACGAGTACGAATAATAAAAACTAGTTACTTTCTAAAGTTAAGACTTTTTAATTTTCGACCAACTTTTAATTAGACTATTTCGAATGCTGTAGCCATGTTTATCGATAATTGTCCAATAAATTGCCCTAAGGAACTTCCTAATTTTAACATATTTCGAAATTGCCCTGAGGAACTCCCTAATCTTAAACTTATTTCGACACACAACTTAATAGGCTAGTACAGCTGTCAAAACAAATTAGGGCCTACGACGTGTCCCTGAGGAATTCTTAATCTTGTACTTATTTGTATTCTATAATTTAATAGGCCAGTTGAGCTGTTACAAATAAATTAGGCCCTAATATACTTCCCTGAGTGACTCCTAAATGTTAATTGTCTATGCTGTCCGTAGATCGAGTATTATACTCGATGTGTCCGTAACATGACAATACTAAAAAGTGCTACAAGTATATATATATTCTTTATTGCACCAAACAAATAAACAGAAACAAAAAAAAAATAACATAAGGTGAGCAAAGGTGGACTTATCTCTAAAAGAGATCTCTTCCAGCCAACCCAAGGCAGTGAGAGCAAAGGTTTTAAGCGGGGAACGGCGTGCAAAAGAGATAACAAAAGATGATAATCTACATGTATAAAATATGCATATATAAAATTACCGTTAAATAATTAAATAGTATATAAATAAATAGACTACATAACGTATAATACATTGTATCAATAAACTTACACATATACAAATATGATGATTATTAAGAGAGTTCAGCAAGAAAGTGCGCTGTCAACCTTTTCTTGAAGGAAGCAATTGACGGACTAGACTGAATATGGGAAGGGAGTCTGTTCCACAGCTGCGCTGCACGAGAGGAAAAGGAGTTGTAAAAGAAATTTGTTTTACAACTAGGACGAACGAGCATCTTAGTGATGCACGGACGCCTTGAGCGGCTAGGAGGGGGAAGCAGTTGGAACCGGGAACGTAGGTAGGAAGGGGAATTTGGGTCATGAAGTATATTAAAAAGGGTGGACAGGATATGCACATCACGGCGAAGGCGGATTGGGAGCCATTTTAACCGAGCACGAAATTCGGAAACGTGATCAAATTTTCGGAGACCGAAAATAAATCTGATAGCCAGGTTCTGTAGACGCTCTAGTTTGTTTAAAAGGTCTTCGGTCGCATCCAAGTAACAAACGTCGGCATAGTCAAGAATAGGGAGTAAAAGAGTTTGCGCAAGCATAATTTTGGTGTGAAAAGGAAGAAAGTATTGGAGACGTTTGAGAGAATGATATGAGAAGTACATTCGTCTGCTGACCTCATTGACATGAGAAGTCCAAGACAAGGTGCAGTCCATTACTAACCCGAGATTTTTAGCCTTGTCAGTATATGCAATTGGAACTCCGTCATATACCAGAGGAGGTACCAAAGACCAGTCCAACTTGGACCTCAATCTGCTACTGCCCACAATCATTGCTTGAGACTTGGCTGGATTAACCAAAAGGCCAAATGACTTGGCCCATAACTGAATGGCAGACAAATCACAGTTGATAGACGCAATTGCCTCCGCTACCTCGCCCACTTCAAAATTACGATAAAGCTGAAGATCATCAGCATATAAATGGAAGGGAGAAGAAATGACACGGGAAATATTATTAATAAAAATAGAAAAGAGTAAAGGAGAGAGTACGCCACCCTGGGGCACACCAGCAGTTATTAGACCAAGATGACGAGCCATCATTGATTTTCACGCTCTGCTGGCGACCGAAAAGATAGGAAGAGAACCAACTTATAGTAGGAGAGGGGATATTAACAGCCTGAAGGGCACCAAGAAGAATGTCGAAGTTAACAGAGTTAAAAGCGTTGCTGAAATCCAAGAGGGCAATGGCAGTGAGTTTCGTTTCATCCATAGCACGACGTATGTCCTCCGTAATGTTCAGTAATGCTCCAATAGTGCTATGAGATGGACGAAAGCCAGACTGAAACGGACTTAAAAAATTATAGGAGGTAAGATGAGAATAAAGTTGTGTATATACAATGGATTCTAGGGCTTTAGAAAGAATGGGGAGAATGGAAACAGGACGGTATTGTGAAAAAGATGTAGGATTCTGGATTTTAGGGAGAGGTATGACAAAAGCCTTTTTCCATTGAGTTGGAAAGACATAGCGCGAGAGAGAAAAATTTATGATGTAAGTAATAACCGGCGCAATGTCCTCCAGCACGGGAAGAATCATTTCGAGGCTCAAATTGTCACTGCCAATGGCCTTAGTGGAAATCGAGCGGATACTCTTTTTTACAAGATCCTCTGTGAGTGACCGCACTAAAAGTGAAAGGGGGACAATCAGGTAACGCAAGATTAGACAGAAAAGTTAGAGTATTCGATTTAGTGCGAGAGTTAAGGATGGTGGGCGGCGTGGAAAAGTGGGAGTTCAGGGTATCGAGATCTATGTTGTTTTGGCAAACATCCAAGGACGACTTGCCAACACCTACGGAATGTAAAAATTTCCACACCTGAGCTTGGGAAAGATTTTGTATGGTAGAGTGAAAGTAGCGACGTTTGGCATCCCTACACATTCTATTGCTGAGATTGCGTAACTTCTTATACGCGTCTAGATTTGCTGAAGAGGGTTCACGTTTTAGACGGCATTTGGCTTTATCACGCATTGCCATAACTATTTTAATCTCAGGCGAAAGCCAAGGAGCCGGCGCACGTTTAACACGCACAGGCCGAGCAGGAGCATGGGAGTCATAAACCTTCACCAACTCAGTGTTAAGGATATCAACCATTACGTCAATACTGTCAGACGAAAACAATACGGACCAGTCAATACATCTCATATCTTCTCTCAAACGATCCAGATTCAAATTCTTGAAATTTCGCAAAAGAAGGACTTTTCCCTTACCTTTAGGTGGACGCACTTTGTAAGAAAGATAAATTAAGTCGTGATGTGAAAAGGGAGCAATCATCTGCCCATGCGAAATGACCAGTTTGGGGTTAGTGACAATAATTAAATCTAGCAAGGAAGGTCTACAGTTAGGAAAGTAATGGGTCGGTTTCTTTGTATTTAGCACTTGGAGATCAAGCGCAGACGTCAAAGCTGTCAACCTGACGGCTCGACTGTCATTTTTGAGGAGACACGTGTTTAAGTCACCCATTACAATGACATGGTCAAAAAGGGGGACCAAGTTTTCAAAAGTACTTTCCAAGACGTCAAAATATTCTGTTTTATCATTAGGGCTATATAAAACGCCAAGCAGGATTTTTTTGTGGTGAACTACAACTGAAAGAAATAAATGTTCCAAGGAACCCGTGTATAGTGACTGAGAGCAACAAACAACATCAGCAATGATGTGGCTACGAAGGTAAATGCCAACACCACCTCCACCACACCCGACACGGTCATTACGAAATAGTTTATATCCCGGAATGGAACAGCTAGTAGAAGGTAAAGTAGGCTTCAGCCAGGTTTCCGACACAAGAATACAATCAACTATGCCGGCGCTAAAAGATGTAAGAAAATCATTGTAGTGAGCAGGAATGCTCTGCGCGTTGATGTGCACTAAGGAAAGGAATTTGTTATAATTATCAAATACATCGTGAAGTTTATCTTCCAAAGGTTCAGAATCTGAAAGTGAAGTATTATGACTTTGGGCGCTAATATAATCATCTGAAGAGCAAGAAAAATAATCATCTTCAATAAACATTGTAAAAAAAAAAAATATATATAGTTATATAAACCTAAATAAATATGTA
>NW_020656043.1:12421-36845 GCF_003589595.1 Hyposmocoma kahamanoa
GATCAAAATAAAGTAACAAATAAAAAATGAAAAAAATACGCTATTTCCAAATAACCCACTGCACAGGTTGACAAGACGAGTAACTCCAAACTTACAAAAATAAAAACTGAAATTTAAGAGCAACAAACAAACAATAATTACTTAGAACTATTAAAAATAATAATTAAAATAGGTATGAATGAAAAATGAAACATTAAAACGAAATTCTACTCTAATGATACATACACTGTGAGGGTAATATTATGATACCATATGTATTGCAAAACTATTCTAAGATACATTTTCCATTCATATAAAAGAAAAAGTAACATTATAAATAAATGAAAAAGAAAGGGAGCCTGGGACGCGGCAGAACGGTTTATAACCCTAGCCTGTAATTTTTGAACGAACAGAGCCAAATAAAAAAGAAAAGAAAGTGACACTTGATGGGTGCTCCGATTAAAAGTGAATTGACGGAGGTATTTCAATTTTGTGTGCAAAATATTATATAAAACATGATGAATACCCCATATTATTACAAAAAGACGGAAACAGTATAAGCCGACAAAATATAATAGTAACAACAAACCCAGCAGAATGCTCTTTCACTTCACAGTACGGACAGGCGGCGAGGAATCCTTGGGGTACTGGGACATCAATAACTTGAGCTCAGCCAAGGAAACAATCTTTTTACGGCTTTTGTCAGGAAGAAGTATAATTACCACTCCATCGGTCGACCAGCAGTATTCTCATTTTCTTGAAACCGCTGGTCATTGTATTATATTGCAATTACCATGATATTCGTTATTCTGCTAAAATTTCGTTGCAATGGCAGTGAGTCAAGTGTCAAGTCCAATCAAGTGTCAGTGGAACGGAGTGATGGCATACATTCATTGACTTACTAATGATCGATGTTTCCTTACTAAAACTATCATAGAAATTACTATGCATATCTTATTTTTTGTCACGCTTAACGAACAATTCAGACTTCAAATAAAAAATAATATATATAATATTAGTAGACTTTGACACTTGACCTCTTTTTGTCGTCATCCCACCTTTTAATCACCCTATTCTCTGGTTTCTCGCCGTTTACTTTTAAAATTTTGGATCGGTTTTTAATTCTTTTCATTTGTCACTCTTACTTTGCTTCGTTCCGTCGTCACTTCCATCAAAATTCTCGAAGAGAATGGACGTGTCTGTCGTAAAAACCGCAACCATGTACTTAAATCTTATGAAACATATTTGTGCGAACACAGGCCCTTTTGGGGTAAGTTAAGTAAATTCGTAAGAAGCCTCCTCGAGTGTAATGCGGTAGTCAGGGTTCCACATCAAACGCGATATAGTCTTATGCTGAAGCACATTCAAAACTTATTACCGAGACAAGAATCTGTACCCCCTTCTATCCCCTGGTGTATCCTAATCTGTTCATTTTGGATATGGTGAGATACAACGAGCTACAAGTGCCCAGGAACTTAGTGTTAGCAGCGTTCTTGTAGTCAGAGGTATGCAATGCAATCCGATGCTACTAAGGGTATTGGGCTTATGCGTTCCTGATAGGTACGTGGTACGACGTCGCCGGCCACAGCCACTGGCGGTACCGTGTTGAAGGACCAATCTCATGACGGAATATCAGCTAACGCATACATTGCGCACCCTGAACGAAATATGGAATATCTGAATCGAATCTGAGTGAATTGACAAAGATAGCGCTTAAGTAATTTTGCTGGTCTATTGCATTGGGTGGATAACTTATAAAAATAGGGTAAGTTTCGAGAACGCAGCGAGTTGCCTGTGCATTGTTGCACTGTTTTGGGTACAGGTTTGTGATACGGATGGTGCATTACGTTGTTTTTAGTTGCATTGTTGTACCTATATGTTATAATTATTAATACAAAGATCGAACACTCAGAAAAAACACTCAGAAAAAATTCCTTCGATCCGGTCGGATTCGAACGGACGTCTTCTTGCGTACCGTGCCAGACGCTAAACCAACTAAGCCACGGAACGAACCAACGAACCTCACAAATTTTTCTATGTGCTTGCGTCGTGTCTTTGTACTTGGTCTTTCAACGACTTTTTAGTCGTAGCGCCATCTATGAGAAGTCTATGACAGATTTATCACCCAGTTAGTACCTTTACAGCTACCAGTCTTGGCGAGAGATGTCGCTATTCACTCTATTAGTTAAATTTTTATTGAATTGATATTCAATTATTTTTTGTAAAATTACTCCACTTGTTTGTTTGTTTTGTTGTTGTTGTTGGAAATAATTTTTTCTCAGTGTTTTTTCTGAGTGTTCGATCTTTGTATTAATAATTATAACAAACTAGTGGAGTAATTTCACAAAAAATAATTGAATATCAATTCAATAAAAATTTAATTAGTACCTATATGTGTTTATTTGCATCAGTTTACCGGGTTATCTTTTTGTTTTATTTAAAGAATATATATAGGGACTATAGGTTTAGATGTTGTTAATTTTAAATATGTATTTTTTTTCTCATATGTGTAACAGTTAGTCCCTCAAAAAAATTAAAAAAAAGAGTCACCTTGTTACGTTTGATATTTAGGGAGTTTTTTTATATTATCAAACCTGTTTTATGCCACAGCTTTTTCCTACTTTGTTCTTTCTACCTTATTACAATAAAATTATGTGGATGGAGCCTTCTCTTTGATTCAGTCAAGGATAGGCTACAAGACTCCACTATCGACACGCCATTGAAAAGCAGAATACAAAAAAATGGCAGTTGAATACTAGCTCGATGGCTAGTCACTGAGAAGTAAATACTCTTAACCTCTAGCAGAATATCAAACACACAAAATTCAGCCATTGCCACACCGACACACATTAATATGATTTAAAAGGTATCGGAAATGAGATCCTTGAAAATGTTGTAAACCGCTAATGTGCCGTGACCAGGATCACGGCAATAAAATAGAATACTTCGGTCCACATAAATGTATTCCATAAGTCAAAGGAAAAAGGCTGAAACAAGAAAACGGGTATAAAAAAGCAGGTACAACGCTACAAAGCACTCCCTACTAAAAACGAGTGATAGAGTTACCCTGAAAGAACCGAGTTATACAATATTACTAGGTTACATTGGTATTAAAATTGACACATGATTTAAGTTGGGAACTCGTAAAGGGATCAAAATTAGACGAGCAGCACTGCTCGCTTCAGCGATTGAGCAAAGTGACGACGGAACGAAACAAAATGAGAATGGCGAGACAAAGGAATTAAAGAATGATTCAAAATTCGAAAACAAGTGGCCAGGAGTCCGAGAAAAGGTGACAAAAAGGTGGGATTACGATTCAAGGTGAAAGGGTTGTAACCCTAACTAGCCGTGAACAGGTTCACGGCAATGAAACGGGAAACTTCCCAGTCCACAATATTTATTAAAGAAGTAAAGTTTAAAGAAAGGGCTCTAAATGGGCCGAGTAACTGAATTACAGATTTAGGTACATGAAGGCTGTAGACATAAATTATTACACATGATTTAGCTTATTAAATGATTACAAACGTAGTAAAGAACCAGAATTAGCGATTATTCGCGATGGAATTTGGAATAGCCCCGACAGTTGTGGCGGTCGAGATGGGAGTGACCGTGGTACGAAAACAAAATGAGAAAGTGAAGGAAGATGGAACAATTCAAATTTAAAATTTAAATACATGTAAAATAAAAAATTATAGGATACAAGCGGAGAGAGGCGATACAAAGAGGTGAGATGAAGGAGGTCACACCGTAAAAAAGGAGGTCACATCCTGATCACTTACCGCACCACACCGAGCGTCAACCAGTCAACCGCTGCAGCGACAGCGGCTCGACTGTCCTCATGTGACATAGTCGAAGCATTTTCATCGTTGATGGAGGAGACTATGTCGCCATTGTGGAGACCTGCTTTTTCTGCTGGAGTGTTAGGCAGCACCTGGGTTACAATTGTATTAATTATTTTTTCACCTCACTAGCTCGGAAAGGCTTTCTTCCTCATTAGAAATCTTGAAGATTTTGAAATTCGAACTAGACGATGGACTGTGGTGCACCTAACTTTTTCTTTCGATGAAAAAAAAAGATAATGGCACGTTCTATTAAGCGATTTGTAGTACATTACTTATTTATGTAACATAACTCCGTTGGTATATTTTATTCTTATTATTCTTAACATTAAATAGACAATGATAACTAATTGTGTTTATTAAATTATTTTAATTCGTCGAAAATCTAAAATTATTTCAATAACCACTTGATCACACAAAATAAAAGTACAAGCAAAAATAAAAAAATGATGTTGTGTAAATTCAGAACGCGTCCGAAAATAAACTTTTTCTTTTCATTAAAAAAAGTTTTATAGTTCAACTGTTTTTCTTTCATCTACCATTTCCCTCGCGAAAAGTTGTGCGTCTCGTGCCTTGAAACCCTCACTACGCTCAGGAATCTATTTGAACCACTCGCATCGCTTCTCGGAATCTTAGCTTCCTTCGCTTGCTCAGCTTTCAATACAAGCACCCGCGTCTAACAACAACTTTGCAGCCTTGCATAACAAATAACTATCCTTCCTAGACATTGACTTACAAATAAATGGACGACGGGTCTAATACAAAAACCACCAAAAAAATGTCCCAAGTCAACCTATTTAAACGTAGTGACATGTCAAGGAATATGAAAAAGCTAAAACGTTGAATTTAAATTGTAATGTCATCGCAGTACTGTCTAATTTTGCTTGCTTCGCTGTCAGTCGAACAAACGAAGACTAAAGCGTGAATGACGCTCAGTATACGATTTTAACGCCCTATAAGTTCGGACACTTTTTAGCGCGGACCCGACGTCCATATAATTGTAAGTCAATGTTCCTAGAGTTCAAAACATTTGTCTCAAAATAAAGCGTATGCTCCTCTTATCCCACATGACCTTAGAAATAATATATTTCATTATGTAAAGAATTCGCCGATCGGTTTAAATGTACTCATTGTAATCTATTATGCGTTATTGCCTAGTTATGTTTTAAATGATGATGTAAAATCGACGCGTCTAGTGCCTTAAAACCCTCACTAGGTTCAGGAATCTATCTAATCTTAAGTTAGCCTCCTTCGCTTGCTCAAGTTTCAATACAAACACTCGCGGCAAAGAACAACTAACAAATAACTATTATTCCATTACGAATCTAGACTTAAACAATGAGAGCAAATATTGGTAACGTTGCCGTAACTTTTAAAGCACCCTTGATGTTATAAGATCACAGTAGCAGCAGTCAGTGAGCATTACTGCTTTCCGGTTTCGAAGTGTTAAAGATGCTTACACGGGACTTGTCAACTTATGTATCAAGGTGTCGGGCGCAATATTCATGGGACTTGTCAAGTTATGTCTCAGCTTATCATGAGGGGTGTCGGGCGCAATATTCTCAATAGTAAAGTGTAGAGGCGATGCAAAGATTGTCCTATTCAAACATTGACTTACAATTATATGGACGTCGGGTCCGCGCTAAAAAGTGTCCGAACTTATAGGGCGTTAAAATCGTATACAGAGCGTCATTCACGCTTTAGTCTTCGTTTGTTCGACTGCCAGCGAAGCAAGCAAAATTAGACAGTACTGCGATGACATTACAATTTAAATTCAACGTTTTAGCTTTTTCATATTCCTTTACATGTCACTACGTTTAAATAGGTTGACTTAGGACATTTTTTTCGTGGTTTTTGTATTAGACCCGTCGTCCATTTATTTGTAAGTCAATGTATTCAACGCATATTGCTTTCTATACTTGCAGCCTTTGGGTCAACTACAGCTCAATATCTCCTAGCGCCCTACGACTTTTGTTGCAGCTGCCACGATATGCAGTGCATCGGGGATGTTCGCCATAGTTAAGGTAGACGGCTTTGCCTTACCTATTTCTGCCGCCAAGCAGTAATATCAGCATTACTGTATTACGGTTTTGAAGGGTAATGGTGCTGGTGAGATTACAGGCACATGGGGCTTGTCAACTTGTATGTCAGGGTGACAGGCGCAGTGGCAGTGTCCCTCAGATTTACTCAGGTACTGTCACTGATACAGACAGACGTGTGACGGTGTGACCTCCTTACACCGTCATCTCAACTTTTTGTATCGTATATTTTTTTCTTTTGCTTGTATTTAAATTTTAAATTTCAATTGTTCCATCTTCCTTCGCTTTCTCATTTTGCTTTGTACCACGGTGATTCTCTGCGCGAGCGCGGTAGCGAAAACATCTACTTTCTTATTTTTGAACCGTTTACATTTTAAGATATTAATATTGTTGTTGTACTGAATAAATTCCTATAAACCGGACTTTCGTCTTTTCAACTGCTAAAGCATGCTAAGTAAGACGTATGGAAAATTTTACAGTCTACAGAACGTCATCAGCACCAGCAGCGCTATCACAGGCGCGTCGCTAAAGTCCAAGCACACGACGTGTTCGTCCTGTCATTTGATAACACAACTTTTTTATAAAAAAAAACGATCTCAAGTTTGCTAATCCGCTTTCGGTGTGTTTCGGTGTTAGTTTTTTGAAATCGATTAACGGAAAGTAGGTGAAATCTTATAAACCAGATTCATCCCCTAATTGCCTCCCTTACAAGTGGAATATTTCGTTCGAATGCAAATGAGACCTGAGGTACCTGTCTTTCCAACAAAAAAAGTTTCATCAAAATCGGTTCACAATAACCGCGTAACATTAAAAAAAATCCCCTCTATCATTGTGTATTAAAGGCGGCAAACAAGGAATTACGAACGAGATTATTAGAACCCCGTAGTCGAAGACTGAGGGCTTTCAGAGTCGAGGTACAATGTTTCATCACATTTACGAGATTAATACAAAGATAAATGCACGAAAAATAAATATCGCTTCACAACCAACGACATCTATGTACAACACAATAATTACAGATTTTGCAAATGAAGGATTTTGGTTTTTTTTTTCTTAAAAACAGATGGCGAGCTTCTTCCATAGATAATAAAAACAACTCGAACTAAAATGTTGTAAAAAGCAAAACCGCATGCAGCCATGATTGTAGTAAAATATAGTAAAATTGCAAATATTTAGTTTTTTATTTTCTATGCTTCAAGTTTATACGAAATACATTTAGAATTTTCGAGCATAAAATCGTTTTTTTTAATCTTGACGTTGAGACGTACAGTGCAATTAAATAAAAAAAACCATTACTTCCATAAGGCGGTAATATAATGATAAACCCCGCAGGCTTATTACCGATCTTTAGCGACCAGTCGTTTTAGCAATAGTTGCACGATTATCGCTGTCAAAACATAAATTCGTATTACGGAACGAACAATTGCGACCAGTCGACTACAGCGCCTCCCGCGAGCAACTAATAAACTAAAACTGCATGAAAATGCTTTGACAGAAAGCGACCGGTTGCTTTTTCGTATTACCGAACCGTAATACCAACTTAGCAATCGCAACTGGTAGCAATCGCGTTGCTATTGTACAATTAACAACCGGTTGCTAAAGTTCGGTAATAAGCCTGCCGTTGGCACAATTCAGGACATTGCGGTCGCCTTTGCCTGCATGCCATTACACTGTTTACGAGCAAGTGTGATGAAAAGATAATAAATTACACTGAAATCATTAAATGTCACAATAGCCCAATGCTATAACGCAGCGTTCAATCAATAGCATGCCAATAGATGTACCAATAATTGGCACCTGCCAGAGAGGAGCAGAGCTGCCAAATCGTAAACATATCTACTGCCAATGTCACGTCTACTATCATTCTTTTGCATGATAGTACACTTGACTACACGTAACTACAGAAAGTGCTATTTTAATGTAGATGACAAAACGATGCCTCACTTTCTCAAACTCGTATCTTATAAAGAGTGAATATTCAGGAGATGGCAAAACGTTATATTTATTTTTAACCGACTTCAAAAAAGGAGGAGGTTCTCAATTCGACTGTATGTTCTTTTTTTTTCTTTTTTTTTGTATGTATGTTACGCGATAACTCCGGCATTTGTGAACCGATTTTCATGATTCTTTTTTTGTTGGAAAGGGGATACTTCCATAGTGGTCCCATTGCATTTTGAAGAAAATCATCCACCTCGAAAGGTGGCTGTTCACTCATGAAGATTCATTTTTATAAATAGCGCCTAACTTTAATTTAGGAGCAATTACTTTAATGCTTGATTTTGCTATTTCTTCAATTCAAGGCGTTTTTCTCTCAATATACTTTGAGTAGTTTCGTAGTGAGAACCTATTTTTATTGTCTCCAGTGTCAAGTCCTGTATAGTGGCGAACTAGGGGATATTTCAATAAAACTTAGCAAATAGACGTAATTCCACGTACTTTTGAGGTCGGTTTTTTTAGTACTCTGTACTGAGATTATAAATTTCTTATCAAGGTTGTTAATTTTGATGGATTACTTTAAGAATAGGTAAACGCCAGTGTGTGAATATGAAGGAAATTTGATGTGAAATCATCCTGCAAAATTTATACAACCAATTTTTGCAATTTAAGTAACTTTGTTCTATATGAAACGAGTTTGAGAAACTAAACGTTACTTAGTCGATTGACATTTCTATAGAGCACTTCTGATCTTTGTGGCAGATGTACCACATGTGTTTTAGTAGAGAAGCATATGCAGCGTAGCAACACCTTATCTATTCTTCCGCCAAGCAGTAATTGCATTATACCTTTCTAACTGCCTCCGTGGCCGAACGGTTACCATGCCGGACTGCCACGCAGAGGTCCCAGGTTCGATTCCCGGGCCGGGATAAATGTTTGTATGGCCTACATTTATTTCTCTCGTGAGTGTGTGCGTTATGTTATTATATGTATATAGCGTTCCGGTTTTGAAGGGTGCTGGTAAAATTACAGGCACAAGGGACTCGTCAAATTGTGATTTACTCAGATATATGCGATTTAAAGGCTCTGAATGGCTGCAAGTTTTATGCCTCCTCACCTCACCGCGACCGTCCTACGTCCACCTTACCTATTTCTGCCGCCAGGCAGTAATGTGAACATTACTGCGTTCCGGTTTCGAAGGGTAAGGGCGCTGGAGAAATTACAGGCACACGGGACTCGTCAACTTATGTCTCAGGTTGTCGGGCGCAGTGGCAGTGCCCCTCAGATCTTTGTGCTTTAAAGCTCTGAGTGACACTGCAACTTTTAGGGACAGGCGTGACGCTTACCACCAGGCGTTCATCCCGTCACTTAATATTATAATAAAGTCCTCCCCCTCCCCTAAGGGGAGTGGGCCACATCGTCCCGTCGTCCTCCTCGTGGCTGCCAAACTTACAAACGAACGGAGCTCCCGCTACGCTGCCGTCGAGCGGGATTCGCCCTCCCCCGATCACGCTCTGCGACCTCCTTCTGGAGCTTCAACCGAGCTAACTAAACTAACCCAACGATCCCGCTAGCTAGGCAAAATATATCGCCCTCCCACGTATAGCATGTCACTACTTACTACGTAACTCCTCAACTTAGCTTTGCATGCAACTACGTGAGCTAAAGTAAGTTAGCTAGCTTCGTTCGCGGTGTGGTCTGCCCTTTATAGATAGACGTGTCGCTTACCACGCATGCGTACGACTCCACCCAAACAAACATTACGACTTCATTTTTTTTATGATAACAAGTGACTAAGTGAGTAAGTTCAAAATCCCATGTGCCTAATTAGTAATTCCACCAGCACCCTTACCCTTCTAAACCGGAACGCAGCAATGCTCATATGACTGCTTGGCGGCGGAAATAGGTAAGTAGACAGTACTTACCTAGACGAACTCTTTCACAAGGAGCACTGCGGCTACTTCAAAATCATGGAATAAATTTAAAAAAATAAACAAACGTAAACTGAATGCTGTATCCATAAGGAATAATAACGAATCTACAATAAAAATATAAATAGTAATTATAATATTTTTATAAAAAAAAACGACCTCAAAATTATGCTTACAAGCGTCTTCGCTGTGTTTTATTTTCATTGAAATTACATCTGCGCCAGGTTTTATAGAAATCGGCTAAAGGAAAGTGGGTGAAGTTCAATAAACCTGAGTCATCCCCTAATTTACCACTACCACTTTTAAAGCGTTTGTGTAATACGTCCGATTCGTATCCAGAGGTGTCTACTCTCTACCTCCGTCCGACATACGTCCGAAACAATTACTGTCAAATAAGTAATATTCGACAAAATTAAAAGACAAGTATCCAGTATGAAGCATCATTCGCATCACGCGTCTTTTCATTTGGTCAAGTATTGCTTATTTGGCAGTAATTGTTTCGGACGGATGTCGGACGGATATCGAGAGTAGACCCCCAGACGGTCCGAAATGTGACAGGGATCATTTTATCTCTAGGGCTTAGTCCACAAGCGACATCCGAAGTGGGTGCAGTTTTCTAGATTTGTAACCTCCTAAGGTCAAGGTAAGGGTACATCAAAATGTACATAATGTGTGAAATACTTCAAACCCAGACCATAAATCGGTCATTCTCGGACTAGTGTTCACTATGTAATTTCCGTGGCTATTTTGCGATATAATACTCGGATATTAAATAACATTGCACGATAAAAAAAATCGATTACTTAATTATATTGACTTACAAATAAATGGACGACGGGTCTAATACAAAAACCACGAAAAAAATGTCCCAAGTCAACCTATTTAAACGTTGTGACATGTAAAGGAATATGAAAAGGCTAAAACGTTGAATTTAAATTGTAATGTCATCGCAGTACTGTCTAATTTTGCTTGCTTCGCTGTCAGTCGAACAAACGAAGACTAAAGCGTGAATGACGCTCTGTATACTATTTTAACGCCCTATAAGTTCGGATACTTTTTAGCGCGGGCCCGACGTCCATATAATTGTAAGTCAATGCTTAATTAATAAAAACTGCCACGTAAATTAGAGAAGTAGTGATCGACTAGTCCGAGAATGATAGAAATATAAATCGTATCACGCAAATGCCCAGTGTATATTGTAACGAAAATATCGTAATCAAATTTAGCTCTTATAAATGACCATAGTTTAACCAGAAAAATGCGTTTTTCTTACAAAACTATAGCCTGGAAGTTGTGTATATATTAAATACATTTGAATGTACATTGGGCGTTTAGCGCTTTTCCCATTGTAGTTTGCTGGGTCGGAGGATAGTCTCGGATTTGGAACGAAACTTCCGAGTCCCATGTGCCTATAGTTACACCCGCGCCCTTCAAAACCGGAACGCAGCAATGCTTACATTACTGCTTAAAAATAGGTAAGGTGACCGTACTTCCCTGTAGGAAGTCTTAAATCATTACCTTGACTACAGTGAGTGGCATGGCGAAGTCTACACCTCCTATGAGTCGGAAGCCCCAGGGTTCATCTCTTTCGCGGCTTAGACGGACATCCAACTCCATCTAGCGACAAAAAAAAGTAATAACGTTTTTTGTTAATAGCAAGAGATGAAATCTCAATTTATTCTCGAAAAAAATTATATTTATTTAGATTTTTATCTAGTATTGCAAGGGGTAGCTGATTAAAAAGTTTTAATAAAAATGTTTACCTACTTAATATATTTTCAATGAACCGAAACAACGTCAATTGCTGGAAACTGCTTTGTTTTGCATTAAGAGGGAGCATGCCTAAAAAGGTTTGACGTTGGCTCCACCCACATTTGTGAGACAAATATATGCCTGAAGTTCGCGTGATATGCGACAGGAGATGTTGAAATTTGCGCATTAAAAGTACCAAATTCGTTTTAGCGGACTAACTCTAAAACTAAAGGGATTAAAAAAAATCCGTAGTGACAGTTGTCGATCATGCATAAATATAATTAATTATCTAATTTTTGTCCTAATAACCTGTAGCATTTCGAGGATAAATCGAAAATATGTGAAAATTAGAGGTCATTTCGTGATTTTTATCTATCGAGGAAACTTTATTGTTTTATGTTTCTGTTTAATGTCTATGCTTGAATATATCGTGTAGTTACTCATACAATATTTTATTTTTAACTTTAAAGTGGATATACCCCTCTTAAATCAAATCGAATATTAGGAATTTTTCCTCTGCTCCCTCTTAAGCTTTGACGCGAGTTTGCCTTAAGTAGAAGTTGTGTTGGCCAGCGATCCCATAAGTGACGATCGTATTAGATTTCAGTTTTAAACATTTCTAATTTAGAAAATCAATGCCGAATTGTGTCGGAACTGCACGTCGCTATTGACAATAATGTACAACAATTAGCTCCTTCAACGTAGTTATGAATTAATACGAAACTTAATGAGCGGATAAACGTCAAAACGGCCATCATAGCGTGCTTATACGAGGAATAGAAATAGAACTAGCTGTTCTTGACAGTAGTCTTAACAAAGTCAAAGGAGCAATGTATTCGCGTGTATAATAAGACTACATGGCGCGCGTTGCGCTGGGCCGCTAAGTCTGGTTAGGAGGTGGAGTTTTTGTTTCAGAACCATTGACTTACAATTATATGGACGTCGGGTCCGCGCTAAAAAGTGTCCGAACTTATAGCGCGTTAAAATCGTATACAGAGCGTCATTCACGCTTTAGTCTTCGTTTGTTCGACTGACAGCGAAGCAAGCAAAATTAGACAGTACTGCGATGACATTACAATTTAAATTCAACGTTTTAGCTTTTTCATATTCCTTTACATGTCACTACGTTTAAATAGGTTGAGTTGGGACATTTTTTTCGTGGTTTTTGTATTAGACCCGTCGTCCATTTATTTGTAAGTCAATGTTCAGAACTGAATTTTTTTTGGAGTTAGGTTAGTGTGGGACCAGGATTCTACCCAGCACACGCTGGAAAAGTTTTTCTGTTTAAAAGAATCCGGTTTATTTGACTCTTTTCAGAAATAGAGACGAAATAAGGGCCATCCCTGGCAACTCATCTGGCAAATAGGCCTTATATCACTTTTAAATACCAACTCTCGTTTGCGCTGAAATCACAAATTAGAAAGCTGAAATAGTGCAGCGTCAACAAGTAACCTGTGTGTACGTCTCCGTATATTCCAAAAATGTTCTGTATTTATTGTAATAAAGATAATATCTCTAACTATTGGGGCTGTTCAATTCGATGGTGTCTGAAAAACAGCAAAACATCTAATTACAAAACAAACGGAATCACATTTCAACGGTAAGTAAATATTAAATAAGTAATTATCAAATTTTCGTCCATTATAGCAAAACTCAAGTTAAACTGGACGATTTGAAGTAAAACAATTGACGACACCCATCACTTGTTTGAAACAATTGACGACACACAAAAAAACTTAATTCACGCAAATTAAGATGGTTATTATTATATTTACAGATCTTCCCCCGGACCTGGAGGAAGAATCTTCTGCGGAAGTAGACGACGACGGTGACGACAAACCCTCCAGCACTACAGCTGGTTCCAAGGCACTACGACGTCCAAGAAGGAGACGAAACCCAGTCGCCAGATCGTCCTTTGACTTGGTCAAAAAAATAAATTGCAATATTTATTTCAACATCATAGATCGATTGAGACTACCTGCAATAGCTAACCTTGTAAATAACCTCTAGTATGAAGTTTTTATTTAACTATAATAGTAAATAGCAAATTTTAAATATCAACTTAGTGGCACTGCGACTGTTATGGATAGATTAACTGCCTCTGTGGCCGAACATTCTATTATGCTGATCTGCCACGCAGAGGTCCTAGGTTCGACTCTTGGGCCGGGAGAAATATTTGTATGGCCTACATTTATGTCACTCGTGAGTTTTGATGTAATTTGTGGTTGTCTATGTGTGTCCATGGCACCCGCGATACAGAGTTTCCCTAGTGTGGGGCCAAAAAAAGCCACCAGGCGCAGGAGTTTTTCGTGCCGTTATTTAGTATTAGAAAAAAAAATGGAGGCTAGCTAATTAGTGATCTCTGCCACGTCATTCTTATTATTATTAGTATATAGCTGGGTGCGTTATAGTGCAGGTAGTAATTTCAAAAGTTTTCAGATCGATGGCAGGAAACATTCAATAGTCATAATTAAAACTTACGTTCATAAAGAAAAGTTAAAAATTCCAATAGTGAACAGTTAAATACACTCACAGTTAACTGACTTCACGATCGTTTAACTAATACTAACTGTTGGTTAGTTTTGGCACTGAGTACTCTGGCCCAATTTCTTTTATTTAGGGTACCTAGATTAGAATTCGTCTATAAATAACTTTGACAGTGAAAAACTTTCTTCGGTTAACTATTTAGTTTATAATAATAAAACCGATAAAGACATCAGTGAATATGTTCATTGTGCATGCGAATTCGGCAATTCGGAGAGTGTTAACGCGTATACGGTAATGACATCTACCGGAAAGTATTTACTACAGCGATGTCGTTTAACGTTTTTTTTTTGTAATTTTGAACTGTCGAGTCACTCATACGGCAAACTCTGTAACAGACGTTCCTAAACAATATACGAATATTTTTACAAGATATAATAAAGCCATTTATTTCGCCCCGTGTTGCATAGAAGCTTACTACAGGGAACGAGTGGACAAAGGAGAAGATAAGAGGCTGACCACAGCGACACATACACACACTAACTGAGAGCATTAGAACTTATTGTGAAAAAGTTCGCCCAGGAAACTAGGTACTGTCAACTTAAGAGCCGAAACACAAAACTGCGAATGAGCGCGATGCGAATTAGCAGTTTTGTGTTGACTTCGTGCGGCCAGGCATCTCACTGCCACGGTTCGGGTAACCATTCCTATG
The DNA here is from genome assembly GCF_003589595.1 of Hyposmocoma kahamanoa. Lineage (NCBI taxonomy): Eukaryota > Metazoa > Arthropoda > Insecta > Lepidoptera > Cosmopterigidae > Hyposmocoma > Hyposmocoma kahamanoa. Next base: position 27,093 of record NW_020656043.1, read on the forward strand.
GGGTGACTCCACAGATTCTGACAGGGTATTCATTATTCAGAAACGAGCAATGGATAATGACCATGTCTTCGTTGTTCACTTACACAACTTTGAAAGGCATGATAGCCGTTATAACACCCGCTCCACAGGACGACTGAGGGTCGTACCGCGACGGTTAGCACTCACTGAAAAAAATCCGTGCGTAATCGGCCCGGCTTATTATGAGCACCTACCCGTTGACTTAAAAAATGAGCCTAATGATGAAACATTTGATCGTCGACTGAAAGACTTTTTGTTGGATAATGCGTATTGATCCACTGAAGAATATAGGGACATGGTTTTGTAATATATGTTGTAATTTATAGATTATTAGGTATAAATATTGTTTTATAGAAATGAATAAATATAATATCAAAAATTAAACCCATTCACAAAAAAGGCGATACAAGTGACCCCGCTCAATACCGACTTATCGCGTTGCTACCTACCTTTGCAAAAATCATCGAAAAAACTGTTGCAAACAAACTTTACTCGTTTTGTGAAAAATTTAATATATTCAATGAGAGTCAGTATGGTTTCAGGAAAAAGAGATCTACAACCTTGGCCCTATATAAATTCGTAGACGAAATCCTTAATATAATAAATAATAAAAGTAATGCAATCGGTATCCAACTCGATATGAGTAAGGCTTACGACAAGGTGTCCTATAGGATAATGCTATCCAAACTGTATGGTATAGGAGTTAGGGGTTTGTCACATAAATGATACCTCTCTGACCGCAAGCAATATGTCCAGATAGAGTTCCATGACCCCCAAAAAAGATTGATACAAAATGTAGATTCTGACAAAACCCACATGTTGGGGTCTATCCCACAAGGCAGTGTGCTAGGTTGTTTGCTTTTCATTATATATATTAACGACCTCCCCAAAAAGTTCGATGAACACTGCGTAATCTTTGCAGACGACATCTCAATTGTGTTCCCGCTTAAAGACGACAAAAATACATTAACATCCCGACTTGAATACATCCTAAATAAAGTGACTAACTGGCTTAAAGTACATAATTTGGAATTAAATATTGAAAAGACAAAACTTATGCAATTCCACCCTTACCAAAGGAGCAATGTCGATATCAATTTCTCATATAACAATAGTCATATAGAATGCGTCGACGTAAATAAATTACTGGGCCTAGAGATGGATACTCACGTAAACTGGAAGGCACATATCCAAAAAATATGCTCTAGAATGGCAAGCTTCACATACGCCTTATTGCAATTAAAAAAGACCACAGACCTAAAGACGGCCCTGTGTGCATATTATGCGTATGCTGATGCGTGGCTCCGATATGGAGTGGAATTATGGGGCAACAGTACGAACGTAGGTGAGGTTTTTATATACCAAAAAAAATGCATAAGAATACTATCCAATATAAAGCCAACAGAAAGCTGTAAATCCCATTTTAAGAAATTAAATATACTAACACTACCATCGTTATACATCCTACAAATGATTAAATTTATAAGGAACCATAAACACCTATTCCCAAATTAAAATAAGCCAATAACTCTACGACCCAGACACAGGATACCGGTTCCACGTTCAAAATTAAAAATGCACAGTTCTGGCCCCCATTTTATGTGCATAAAAATTTATAATAAGGTCCCAAAATGTATAAAAAATGAAACTAACAACAACATTTTTGATAAAAAAATTACAAATTATTTAATAGATAAATGTTTTTACACGTTGCAAGAGTTTTTTGACAGCAGTGACAACTTGTAAATGTTGTTGACATTATCAATAATTAAGATTGTTTAAACAATATTTTACCTATAGTATAACTGTGTTAATTTCAATTATTTTTTACTATTAACTATTTTGATATTTTGTATAAATCATTTAACTTTTATAGAATATTGATTTGAATTGTATATCGTAAGTGAAAAAATTTGCGGTGCCCCTCAGGGTGACATGGTTGAACTATAAACTATATTTAAGAACTGTATTACCCATGTTATGCAAATAATAAATGAATTATGAATTATGAATAAATTACATAAACTTTATGCATACAATTAAAAAATTATGCATAAAATTACGTAGTACAAAACTTGTACTGGATATTTGTAATTTTTTGAAATGTAACATTTATTACTATTTGTAACGATTCTTGTAAAACAATATATTGTATATAATAATGTAAAGTTTACAAGAAAATAAATAAATCTAAATCTAAATCATCGCATGAACGATACGGAGCAATTTGCAAATTCTTGCGATGCGTCGTGCGAGCTCGTAGATTTCTGCCATATGTAGTATCGCAGTTTTGGGTAACCTATCACAAAGTCGAAATTTTTTTGTCCGAAATAACGTTTGTTCGAATTTTCATTACACCGAAAACCGAATTATAACGAAACGAATTATATCGCAGAGACGATTAGGTTCGGTTAGGTTTAAAAGAAAAACCATTTTCCTCTCAAAATTACTTTCGAGGTTATGAAATTTCGAGTAAACGTTACTTCTGGAAAACGTCATTTCGGACTGCCGAGAGGTAACCCAGTTTTGTGTTTCGACCCTTAAGCGAGTGTTAAACGACAAGCTCGCTCGTTTTCTCTTTTTTATAAAAAAAACCAACCTCAACTCGCTCGTAGGCTTATACATGGTTACTTGTGAAATACTGTACAATAAATATTAAACAAAGACCGAACACTTAGAAAAAATTCACGTCACTCCAGTTGAATTCGAACCAACGTCTCTCGGCAAACCGTGACAAACGCCATGCCAACTAAGCAAGCGTTTTGAAAGGCAAGGTTGCTGGTGTAATCACGGGCACATGGGACTTGTCAACTTTATGTCTCGGTGGCTTTAAGATATTTGTCATTTAAAGCTCTGAGTGGCACTGCAACTGTTATGGACAGGCGTGTAGCTTACCATCAGGCGCACGACATGTTCGTCCCGTCACTTGATATTATAAAAAAAAATATCCTCTCATTGGCACTCTACCGATTCCCAGCATTAATGCAAACCTTCCCGTTATGAGTTCTCAGTAATTATCTTTTCTACACAAATCAGGTCTTAGGTGTAGTTCTAGACGTAATAAAACACTATGACTGTTGACAACGATGTTTAATTTCAGAACCCTTATTTAATTTTACACGCGACAGCGACTCATTTAACGAAAAAAAATGATAATACAAAATAATAATGTTTATATTTATGTAAATAATACTTTGACGTAAAGGGCGCCTTCATATTAGATCAGCCTTTCTAAAAGTGGGCGATAACGCCCCCTTGTGGGCGCTGCAGGCCTAAAGGGGGGCGATAAGAGACTCAGAAAAAAAATGGGGGCGTTGTGTAGAGGCTTAGGGGGAGATTTGTAATTTCATCTATGAAGACTCTTAGAGTCGTATGCTAGAACTCTATTCAATGCTCAAGTCAGGATTGCACTGGCAACACACGCACTGGAAATACGACCCTAATGGCAAGGACTTGAGTATGATTTTCAGTGTTCACTGCAATGCAATACTCAAGTCAGGACTTGAGTATTGAGTAAACACGACCCTAAGGGTCGTATTCTAGAACTCACTCAGTGCTCAAGTCAGGATTGCACTGGAAACACAAGCACTGGAAATACGACCCTAATGGCAGGGACTTGAGTATAATTTGGAGTGCTTTAAACCATACTCAAATCCTGACTTGAGCATTGAGTAGAGTTCTGGAATACGACTCTTAGACACCGACTGAGCTCTCGAGTCTCGATTACAACTTGTGAACATCAACTAATATTAATTAAGAGATTGCTCAAACTAACTCGGTTCGATATTTCTCTCCGTGTAGTTCATATATCTGTCCTGTTTTATTGAATAAATAAAATAAAAATCATGTCAATCGGTCGCTCCGTTTCGAAATAAAAACATAAAAAGGCAACAGACATAGTTTCGCATTTTAATAGTTATTAGTATTCCTAGATAGGCGCTAAAAATAATTTATTCTCAATGTGGGCAGTAAACAAAATAAGTTTGGGAACACCTGTATTAGATGCTTATTAAAGCGCTACAGTGGCGCCACTGTGGCGCTGCGACCGCTTCACTTCTAATTTTCATACAACATTTCGAAACGCAGTTACAGCGGCACTTTTGCAGTCACAATTAGTGAACTAAAAATTTCAGTACAGAGTACTAAAAACCCGACCTCAAGAATTCGTGAAATTACATCTATTTGCCAAGTTTTATTGAAATCGGTTAGTGGAAAGTGCACGAAATCGGATTCATCCCCTAGTTTTCCACCCTTCGAGGTGGAATATTTTCTTCCAATTTAAATAGGACCAATATTAAGGTACCCTCTTTCCAAGAAACAGATAATAATCAACATCGATTCTCAAAATGAGTTATCGCGGAACACACATACAAAAAAAATACAATCGAATTGAGAATTTCCTCCTTTTTTAAAGTAGTTTAACCCTATACTTGGCAGAGATGTAAGTTATTGATTTTAATATAATTTTTTTGTTTATTTAGTTACTGAACTATAAAAAAAGTGTATAAAAAATGTCTAATTTATTTATTTAGATTTATGGTATGTATCTTATCAGATACATTGCCATGTGTTCTTATTTCAGATGAAAATAAACATGTATCTTCGAGGATACATTGGTTTTTAGTCAGAGAAAAATAAACACAGTGGTTTATAATAGAAAATATTGGCCATAAATGGACATTACTAATTATATTAAAGTTTTTAAGGCTTAAATCACAATATGAAATCTTTTGTTACACAATCTGAGAACCATGTGCAAAAAAATCTATGAAGTTACAAAAAAGAACATCTGTACAGATAAACGTTTGTCTTCTAACTTCGCACTTATTATATAAAAAAAAATCTTCTAACACTGCCAAAAAAACAAGTGCACCCTAACATAGTATGATAATTATATAATCTCAGTACAGAGTACTAAAAAAACCGACCTCGAAAGTACGTGGAATTACGTCTATTTGCTAAGTTTTATTGAAATATCCCCTAGTTCGCCACTATACAAGACTTGACACTGCAGATAATAAAACTCGGTTCTCACTACTCAAAGTGTATTGAGAAAAAAACGCCTTGAATTGGAGAAAGCAAAATCAACCATTAAAATAATAGCTCCTTAAGTAAAATTTAGGCGCTATTTATAAAAATTAAGCCACCCTTAGAGGTGGATGATTTTCTTCAAAGTGAAATGGGACCACTATGGAGGTACCCTCTTTCCAACAAAAAAAGAATCATGAAAATCGCTTCTCAAATGAGTTATCGCGTCACATATATACAAAAAACACAGTCAAATTGTGAACTTCCTCCTTTTTTGAAGTAGTTTAATAAATTATTTATGATTGAACCTTCTGGTAAATTCATTCAGAATAGAACGCATCTGAAACACACTACCACCTAGAAGCGAAAATTTAACCGCTAAAACCAGTTGGCTATGAAACAATTGATACGAAAAATTCATTACAACGTATTTAACTGAAAATTATAAAGAAAAATGCGATCATCAGTGGCTGTTTTCATGTTCATTTTAATTTATAGTGTTTACTCGAAGACCAATACGAAAGCTTTGACGGAAAGCATGGGACAGGAAGTTATAGAGATTGGGAACCCGTTAAAAGGTAACACCATAATAAATTAAGTCAAGTAGGGTATTTAGGGGTCCACAAATATAAGTGAGTTATCAAAACTGCTGGGCTCTGCAGCGTACACGATTAAAACAAGTCTTAAAATTATTTAAAAAAACAAAAACCCGACTGCAATAATATTTAGCTGGAAAGATAAAAAAATTTATTCCCCCTCACTATTTTGATTACTTTTTATAGCCTATGACACTTCCACAATCAAGACGAATAACGCCACCTCATATGTCAAAATCAATCTAGTTGTTTAGGCTGTACGGCATTTTTTGTTTATTTTTTATATATAATATCAAGTGATGATAAGCTACACGCCTGTGCACAGGTGCAGTTCCTTAAAGCGCAAAGATGAGACACAAGTTGACAAGTCCCATGTGTCTGTAATTTCACCAGCACCCTTCAAAACCGGAACGCAGTAATGCTGAGATTACTGCTTGGCGGCAGAATAGGCAAGGTGGCCGTACTTCCCTGGACGAATTCTTTCACTAGGACCATTGACTTACAATTATATGGACGTCCGTCCGAAAAAGTATCCGAACTTACAGGGCGTTAAAATCGTATACAGAGCGTCATTCACGCTTTAGTCTTCGTTTGTTTCTTCTGACAGCGAAGCAAGCAAAATTAGACAGTACTGCGATGACATTGCAATTTAAATTCAACGTTTTAGCTTTTTCATATTCCTTTACATGTCACTGCGTTTAAATAGGTTGACTTGGGACATTTTTTCGTGGTTTTTGTATTAATTAGACCCGTTGTCCATTTATTTGTAAGTCAATGACTAGGACAAAAAAAGAAATGGACATACTTACATATATACACACACTTGAAAAACATAAGACGTCGAAACCGCTAGATTGGTTTACTTCAGGTACTTTCACAATTTAACGACATACGGCATTTTGCTTTGGGTTAATATCTAATTATGAATTTAGATAAAATTTAAAAAAAATCGTTTAATAGTTAATACGTTAGGGTTAGGGCTTGGAGAAATAAGTTTAAAGAGTTTAACTAACACTAGCGTCAGAGTACATTTACGAAAAGAAGTTTTTAAATTTGTATTGAATTGATATTAAGTTATTTTTGTTATTATATTTTTCTTATTATTATTATTACTAATCTATGTGGCATGAGTGAGATAAATACTGTTTCAAAATTAACTGATTCAAGTTTAAGAAGTTAAAAACATAGAATCCGAAGATCGTATTCCAGAACTCTACTCAATGCTCAAATCTGTACTTGAGTATGGTTTAAAGCACTCGAAAGCACACACTCAACATAGCCCCGCCCTAGGGAAACCCAGTGTTGCGGGTGCCATGGACACACACATAGACAACCACAAATTACGCCCAAACTCACGAGAGAAATAAATGTAGGCCATACAAATATTTCTCCCGGCCCGGGAATCGAACCCGGGCACCTCTGCGTGGCAGTCCGGTATAGTAACCGTTCGGCCACGGAGGCAGTTGAAGTTCCTGCCATTAGGGTCGTATTTCCAGTGCTTGAAATCATACTCAGATCCTGACTTGAGCATTGAGTAGAGTTCTGGAATACGGCCCTAAGAGTTACTAGGGTTAGTACATTGAGCGGGTGCGAGTGTTGTGTGTGTGTGTGTGTGTTTGTGTGCGCGCGCGCGTGTGTGGTGTAGATATGAGCGCCGATAATAGACCAACCGGCGGCTGCGTGAGAGCGACCATGAAACGAATTTGTGTAACGGCGTTTGTTTTTACAAAAGCCGTTGTACCAATACTTTTTCAAAGGAAAAACTAAAATAAAGCATTTTCTCTGTTAATCAAATTTTTATCAGTCCGATCAGGCGCTCCGATCGTACGCACGCGCACTCTTCCGTATTGTGTATGCGTAGTGAAAATGGCGACGCCAGAAATTGACAAATTAATGTTTTAAACAAAACATCTTAAGAATGCAAGTCACTAAGTTTTATCTTAGAAATGTCAATTTCTGGCGCTATTTCCACTTGCATACACAATAAGAAAGCGTGCGTGTCAGAGAGCCTGACCAAAGTGAACTCAACGGCGACGCGCCGATTGCATTTGTCGGCGGCGGCGGCGGCGCCGGCGTGGCGTAGAAATGGGTACTTGGTACTTGATGTAACGGGCTAGTGTCCGCAACTCGACGTCAAGGCGCCTATTTTGCGTGTGGTGGGTGCAGGAATTTGGTTCCGCCCTCACCGTTCCTCCTTCGGTCGACTAGAAGGTCCGGAGCACTCCATTCTTATGTCGTTGATATTCCACCTATTCGCACTAAGCGCTTTGCCTCCTCCTTTCTGATGCGTACGGTAAAGGAATGGAATGCTCTACCGGCATCTGTATTTCCCGAAAAGTACAATTTGGGGCTATTCAAGGCTAGAGTGAATAGGCATTTTTTAGGCAAACGCGTCCCATCGTCGGTCACATCGTCGCTTAACATCAGGTGAGATTGTGGCCAAGCGTGTGTCTATTATATATATAAAAAAAAAAAAGGGTCTTACTCGTGCCACCCAAGCTCCTCCAGGAATCTCAGCAGCCTCCTCGGTTTGCTGAAGACTTCGGGGAGCGACCTTGGCACTCCAAGGTACTTTGCCCTGTAGTTGGCCACGCCGGAGCACTGTAGTAGGATGTGCGCAGCCGTTTCCTCCCCCTCCATGCACGCTCTGCATAGAGGGCTGTCTGTGATACCTAAATTGAAAAGGTGTTTATTGTATGGACCATGACCTGTTAGGGCGGCAGTTAGAGTGCGAAGCTCTTGCCTGTTGAGTTTAATTAATATTCGTGATAGACTGACATTGAGCGTTGGGAGTGCTTCCCTCGCCTGTCTACAAACCGTAAGGGTGGTCCATGTATTATTATGTAAAGTTTTTGTACCTTTGTGTATAGTTGTTCTGGACCATTGGTAGGGGAGGGACACTATGGGTTCTGGTCCTACTGCGTCCGTCTCCGACCCTTTTCTGGCTAGTTCATCTGCTGCGTCATTGCCACGTGAGCCGCTGTGTCCTTTAATCCACTGTAGAGTTAAGTGGTTTTGTATACATACCTCCATGAGTGCTTGATGGCATTCATAAATGAGCCCTGAGTTTATGTCATAGCTGTTCAGTGCTTGAAGTACTGACATACTGTCAGAGAGTATTCGAATGGAGTGGTTCTTTACTCTTCTCGCTATGATTGCTTCTGCCGCCAACGTGATGTAGAAATGGGTAATATAGCTTTTTCTGAATATCGTATTGAAACTATGTATCAATATTTTCGAAACTATATATTCACGGATACAGCCCGCGGCGTGTTGACGCAGATCTACGCGTCTCCGCCACCGCGCGCGGTGCAGCGTGTAACTTTTTAACTCTTAGTGGTACTGCAACTGCTTAGATAAAGTTGTATGGAAATTCGACATGGCTCTAGATTCCACACTAATTTGACTGCCTCTGTGGCCGAACAGTTACAATGCTGGACTGCTACGCAGACGTCTCAGGTTAGATTCTCGAGCCGGGAGAAATATTTGTATGGCCTATGTTTATTTCTTTCGTGAGTTTAAGTATAATTTGTGGTTGTCTATGTGTGTCCATGGCACCCGCGATACAGGATTTCCCTAGTGTGGGGCTATGAGTGTAAAAAAAATATTCAAAATGTATTTATTCCATAGCATTTAAGTTTATTAGAAAAGAACAATCCCTAGATTTCTTGCTCGTTCTTCTCAGGGAAGTCAGCGTAGTGCACAAGCAGTAGCTTAAATGTGACGTTTTCAAGCATTGACTTACAAATAAATGGACGACGGGTCTAATACAAAAACCACGAAAAAAATGTCCCAAGTCAACCTATTTGAACGTAGTGACATGTAAAGGAATATGAAAAAGCTAAAACGTTGAATTTAAATTGTAATGTCATCGCAGTACTGTCTAATTTTGCTTGCTTCGCTGTCAGTCGAACAAACGAAGACTAAAGCGTGAATGACGCTCTGTATACGATTTTAACGCCCTATAAGTTCGGACACTTTTTAGCGCGGACCCGACGTCCATACAATTGTAAGTCAATGATTCTTTCTCATATTTTTAGCGTTGGGTTACATCACGAACTCTCAAGATGTTCTCTTCTTTTGTTATTTCATTTTTCAAAACACATTCTAA
>NW_020656044.1:0-20778 GCF_003589595.1 Hyposmocoma kahamanoa
TTTTTCTGAGTGTTCGATCTTTGTATTAATAATTATAACAAACTAGTGGAGTAATTTCACAAAAAATAATTGAATATCAATTCAATAAAAATTTAATTAATTAATTAATTGTTAACTGCGGTTCTCGCAACTAACAATTGATCAATCGTTAATTGCTGTTTCGCAATTGACAATTAATTAATTGTCAATTGACAATTAATTAATTGTCAATCTTTAATTGCCAGAACAATAAATTTTGCCCAACACTGCCTCAGGTCTGTTTCCGATGGTGTTGGTTTCCGTTGATTTAGAACGAGGCATAGCGACAGAAATTTTGTTCAAAAGTACACTTTTCTAAAAAAAATGGTATGAGACTACGCGTGTACCCTTGCAACGCGTCGAGTTGCGTACTCTTGCACACTTCAACCATTTCAGAATAAAACTGCTACCAACCCCATATGTTACAAAAGTGACCAGAATCGTTTGCAGTTTGACCTCTAGACTCTCTAGAGCGTTTTCATACAGTCAGTTTAAAAAAATATGCTCAGTTTAGTCTCAGTAACAATTTGAAAGTACCAAAAAGTTTTGTGCAAATACATCAAAATGTTCAGACTTAGATAGTTTCTTGGTTTTCAATAACTTTTGATAATTTTTCCGCGCATCAATCTCCACTTCCTAGCACTACAAAATAACACTGAACTTAGTTGCGTATCGTAAATAACTTTTCGGCAATCTACATTCCGTTCAATTATCGGATACGTCATCTTAGACCAGGCTACCCTAGACATCTTCATTCTGCGTCGCATATCACTACATTAATTTGCCGCGAGTTAAGCAAAATAATACCGATTGAAATATGTACCTATTACAGGAGGAGCTAAAATTAAAACAATAGAACCTATGATAAAACATCTATTTTATTTACAACATTCGTATAAAATATTTACAGTCTAACACAAGTAGGATAAAAATGTCTTAACTTTAAAGGTTAAATAAGTAGATTATGTAAAATACAGCCCTTTTTTAGTATGGAAATCCGAAACCATAGAAGATACAAGGAAACTTTGGTTTATTTATTAGTATTTTTATGTGAAAACAATTTTAGCATAGTCAATTTTTTGGCCAAACGTCATTTGTCAATAAATGTAAATAAAATTGATCAAATTTTTTTAGTGATAATCGACTGTTTCATGAAGGGATCATTCAGGATTTTATGAAATTTGACCAACTTCGGCTGTCTCAATTTTTGTTTGTCCCTTACAATGAACGCATGACCAAAAAATTGACCATACCATAATCTCAGTACAGAGTACTAAAAAAACGGACCTCAAAAGTACGCGGAATTACATATAATTACCAAGTTTTGTTCAAATCGGTTACCGGAAAGTGAGAAACCCGGATTCATCCCCTAGTTTGCCACTATACGGGGCTTGACACAGGAGATAATAAAAATCCGTTCGCACTACTCAAAATATATTGTGAGAGAAAAACGCCTTGAATTGTAGAATAGCAAAATCAACAATTAAAATAATTGCTCCTTATAATAAAATTTAAGCGCTATTTATAAAAATGAATCTTCATGCGTGAACAGCCACCCTTAGAGGTGGATGATTTTCTTCAAAAGTAAATGGGACCATTATGGAGGCACCCTCTTTCGAACAAAAAAGAATCATGAAAATCGGTTCACAAATACCGGAATTATCGCGTAACATACATACAAAAAAAACATAGTCGAATTGAGAACCTCCTCCTGTTTTTGAAGTCGGTTAAAATTTATAATTACAAGTTATTATTATTAATACAAATATCGGTCCGGCCGGATTAGAACCGACGTCTTCTAGCAAACAGTGTCAGACGTTATGCCAACTAAGCCACGGAAAGAACCAGCAGATCTCACGAATTTTTCCATGTGCTTGTTTGTCGGATCTTCGTATTTAGTTTTCAATTAGTTTTGAAAACTCTATTTTAGCCGTAGCGCTATCTATGAGAAATCTATAAAATTATTTCGTCACCTAGTTAGGTAATTTTACAGCTACGAGTCCTGGCTAGAAATGTCGCTATTAATTGTAATTAAATTTGTGTTGAATTGATATTCAATCATTTTTTGTGAAATGACTCTACTAGTTTGTTTTAATTATAAATACAAAGATCGAACACTTAGAAAAAACTCCTTCGATTCGGACCGAGACGTGTTCTAGCAAACCGTGTCAGACGCTATGCCAACTAAGCCACGGAACCAACCAACGGACCTCACGAATTTATACAAATTTATACCAAAATTGTTTTTACAAAAAAAAAACTTAATGGTTCCTAAGGCAGTTTCCTTGTATCTTCTATGATTTCGGATGTCCCCATACTGTCACATTAAAAAAAAACTCTGTATAGCTCTGATGGCGTCATTTCGCATTATCGTAGCAAATTTGCTATCGGACTCGAAATCAAAAAGTAAAATAAAAAAGATCGAGTCAGCACAGCAGACCTCACGAATTAGAGCGAATTCATGGGTTTGTTATTAGGTAATATTTTGTATTGACTCGATCTGTAGCTGTGTTGGTAGAGCAGTGGCCCTAATTTGGCATATGAACGCAAGTTTAAGTTCTGTCAGGTTAGATCTTTGTGTTAACAATTTTATTACTGTTTCGTTAACAGCAACAAATTTCTGACCTGTACGGAATAAATAAATGATCTGACGAAAGAGGAATCTGACGGATGTGTATTAAATCATTTCTGTACCCTCCGTGAAAAGTGCTCTAAGTCAGAAATTCGTGGTTTGAGAAAAACGGATTTGAAAAATTTGAATCGTTGTAGTCTTATAACATTTTAGTTATGTGTACTAGTTTTAAACGAGTTACTTTTCCTAAAAAAGAATTTCGGTGTCAATATTATGGTTTATCAATAATTAAATTTAACTTTACATATTCTCAGCAAATACCAATAAAAGCAAATTGTATCATTTGTCACTTTAAATCGTGGTTGTGTTAGACGATATATTACAAATTTTACCAATTTACACGGCATGTGGTGACTTAGTGAACAATATGTAAATAAGTTCAAATAAATTTATTTAGTTACCTATTAAGATTACAAGAATCTTGCCGAACAAAATTGTAATTAAAATGAATAGGTTTTTTGCGAATCAGTTGAAATAGTTGCGCGACATTGCGCAAAAAGAAAAAAATGTATCACGTAAACTCTACAGTTGCGACCAAAAGTTTTGTGTATATTGCTATAATAAATAAAATAAAAATCCTCATGTATTATTGTTGTAATAACTATAAAAATCAACATCATCAGATTATTTTTCGCAAGTAGGTAGAATAAACTTTTACATTTACACATAAAATAAATGATTTTCTTTAAAATGAAATGGGACCACTATGGAGGTACCCTCTTTCCAACAAAAAAAGAATCATGAAAATCGGTTCACAAATACCGGTGTTATCGCGTAACATACATACAACAAAAAAAGCATAAAAAAACAGTCTAATTGAGACCCTCCTTTTTGGAAGTCGTTTAAAAAAGATTTATTTTCAGTTTAGGAATTCAGGAAAATAGATCTTCAGTCAACTTAATACCTAGGTAACAATAGGTAATATTTTGTGTTTTTAGTTAGTAATTATCTTGCCACTTCGTTGTTACATGTTTAAGGGCAAGATTTCCAGCACTGGAAATACGACCCCAATGGCAAGGACTTGAGTATGATTTCTAGTGCTTTGAATCATACACAAGTCTTGACTTGGGCATTGAGTAGAGGTCTAGAATACGACCCTAAGTCTACTTTTCTAGATCTACAATAAAGTTAAATAACAACTATATCGTCACTCGCAGCGATTCTTATTAAAATACGATATACTAAGCGAAGAAAAATTTAAACAATAAATAGAAAATTGAAGCAAAGGAATCAATCCTTCTTAATTTGTTTTATACTGACATTTTTTATGTCAGCTTATTGATTGTCATTAAAAATAATAACTTAAATAAAACTATTATCTAAAATTCAAAACGTAATAAATTGTCCATAGTTTCAGTACCAAAAGATTCTTTCGAAAAACAATCGTCATAAACTTGAATTTTTACAAAATTTTAAAACGATAATAATCTTTCTCTGCTATAGGATTCAATTTTATTGTAGACCTTAGAAATGTAAACTTAAACATGTAAGATAGACCCCTGTCTATACGCATTTACAATCGCCTTTCTCTTTCAATTTTTATATATCTATAAAGAGATAGACTGATTAGAATTATGAATTATATCACTGTATACTTTTGATTTAAATAAATTACAAATAGACAAAAACTTCAAACATTTTTGGTACAAGTTAAATTGTATAAAATATGAAATCTTTAATTTCAAAAGGTTTGTGTAAATTAATACATCATTTATTGTATTAGTACATACAAACATTTTTGTATTGTGACCGATTTTTGCAATGATATTTAAAGACTTGTAGCTTTAATCACAAGGTGATTTATTTTGATATAACTACAATACAATAAGTATTTACAATCGCAAATTAATGAAAGCTCAATGTTTTTAATAATTCGATTGAAGTTGTAATTCTTTAAACTTAGAATTTAGGCGTGACGTACGAAATTGAATGTGTGCGTGTAAATTTATATCACATTACACAAAAAACTAGTTACATTTTCTGGAAAAGGGTCACTTATATCATTATACACGAAAATTATCTTCGGTTCTAGAGCAGATAGAGAAGTGGTGATCAGATAGAAAGATGCATCATTTTACACAAATGACTAATCTTTAAAAAAACGAATATGGATACAAGTCGAGTTGGCGCGTTTTTCACGGAGGGTACAGATTTGTATTAATAATTATAACAAGCCAGTGGAGTAATTTCGCAAAAATCAACGAAGATCATGGTAGCAAAACATCATGTCAAATTATACATTCAATAAAATCAAAGCCTTGAGTTTTATAACAATTGATGGAGAATTGTTAAAAAGTGCTATACTGATACTGTGAAGTACTACCATTATAAAGATAATACTTTTTACAGGTGTGCCTGAGAATTGGCTGACTCACTTCCTTTCCACCTGTGACTTCTCCAGGGCGGATGCACACTGGAGAAGGTTTTAAAGGTTTAGATGTAAACCTAAAACTTTTCCACTATTGTTTCTCTGCTGTTTTGTTGCATAGGTATATAATCCTTTGTTCAAATTAATTATAAAAACTGAAGAAGTAATTTAGCCTAGCCCTTACTCTCGTTCCGAGGTAAAGTTACTTTAATAACACAATGCAACACAATGTGTTTAGTGTGAATCACACTTTTTAAATAAGCTAGGCTAAGTAATATGGCATACTAGTGCGGTTTTACACGTATTTTTTTTAAAAAAAACAACGCATTTAGCAACTCTCCAGACAGACAACTTTTTGAGCTACATACCACTATTCTTTTTATATCTAGGTATGTAACCATAATGAATGCTTTAAATAATTTAACATTTTTCTACATTAATCATTTATTAACTGCTATCATGTGCATACACCTATTCCAATAGGTAACAATGCAATATGTTAACTACTTAAAACTACATGAAATTAAAATTGCATTAAGAAAGTTTGCATATTATCAAGACACATTTACAAAAAGATCATTCTTAGAACACAATAATGTTATTTCCTACCCATTTGTCGCTAAGCGCGTGCAGCCGCCTAATGCGTTGTCGACATTGCCTATTATATACAGATTTTTATAAGTAATGAATTATTTTTTATCTACAGACGAGACACGCACAATGTGCCGATTCCCAATCTCGCAGAGACATTTCAGCATCTTGATTTAATTATTTATGAGACTATTCAATTACATCAACTATTACACACACTAACAAAGACCTGGCCCAGCAGTGCGAGGTTAGTTTCATTTAGTTCAGTAAATTAACTGCTTTCAGACTATCACATTTTTCGTTTCTTACACTATGAAACAATTTTTCCCTTTCCTTCACAACAATTATCGCATTTTTTATCAGAGTCCAAACATAACACAGGTTTGTAATTAGGTGTCCATGGTCCTAAGCTCTCATTAGAGTAGAAGTCCATAGGATATGTGCCATCTTCCTTTAACCATTTACTATTTCCTAGAGACACTGAAAACTCATATGGAGTTAACAAAGGTTTTGAAAACTCTGTTCCCCAATCGATAGATAGTCTTGGGCAAGCCACTTGTACAAATGCATCCAGGTTAAACAAGGCTAGTTTACTAGGAAAGATCTCAGATAGAAGTATCTTCACATACTTCTTATCTGCATTCTTAATTTGCTTTTCTAAATTACATAAAACCTTAGTACTTCCCTGTCTACCTAAGGTGCCTAGTATAAGACCAAAGGTGCAGGAATCTTCAGCCATCTTAATCTGATTCTGTCTATTAGTTTGCATCAATTTGTGCTCATACACCTCTGAAGTAAATTTCTTTTCATAGGGATCATATTTAAATGCAGGAATATTAGGATTAGCTATCATTATTGATTCTAAATGAAATCTTCCATCTCCTAAATAAATTATTACATCGGAAGTCACTTTAGGAGCTGTGCAACCTAGAATTTCTCCAGGCGATAAAGGTTTACATTGAGGTACAGTCACTATATACTCTTCATTGCGTAAATTCTTAGCTACAGAATGTAGGGTTGTGACAAATTGTATAGTACTAACTAGAGCTAAGTGAGTTCGTATCGGAAAATTAACTTTAATTGTTTCTAAAAAGTGTGACGGATCTATTTTAATATCGACAAAGATATATAGCACCTTTATATTACTGGTTTGGTCTATGGGGATAAGACAGGAGTGTCCATAGTGCACCAATAGGTCGACGCCGAGCGCAATAGCCGTGTAGTCGTCGATGCAACACGCGCCGTACGTGACATCACCCATTATGACGGTGTCAGCTTCGGTAAAAGCCTCGATTAAATCGCTCAAAGTTGTTGCGAACATTGTTAGACCTGCAATAACATAGTTTCGGTCAACAACGCTAGTCATTCAAACTTTAAGAAGGCGAGAAAAGTAAGTTACCTTCAGGGAGTTGTAGAGCTACTCTCTTTGCGTTTAGTGATCGAATCCTCCATATAGTCTTATGCACCTCGAAATTGTAGTTTTGTGGAAGCACCTCACAAGCTCTGTTTAATAAAGGATCGTTCAACAACTCGTCAGGGATCTTTGTGACTGCGCGCGTTTTTGGTTTGAAAGTCTTACGTTGTCCTTCGGGTTTCGCGCGGACTACTACCACTCCTGGATTATTCGCAAAGTCCTCCATGTTTGCACGAAGTTTACAGGTACATTATACACAAATACAAATGTTTTAAACAATTCAGCAGGTTACTTTTATATAAATTTATACACGCGCGGGTGGCCTACGTGACTTTTTGCAAGTTCTACGTTCCGTTCCAAGACCATAGGTCACACTCACTACGCCACGGAGGAAGTAACATGAATATTATTTCTAATTACTCATAAATAAGTAAGAATAATATAATTTTCTTGCTTACTTTTAATATTTTTATAGTACAATGAAATTTTAAGTGAAATTTATAAAAGAAACGTTGACATGAATTCACTGTATACCAAGTAAACCTTGTTTACGTCACGTCTTCATAATTAGGTGAAATGAAATGAATTTACTGCTGTCATTTGGCTGTCAATGTCATTTATGTCTACGTTACTTTGTACGCATTGCCCAATTTTTGTTATTATGTATGTTACACATATTCAAATTAACTTATTCTCAGACCAATTAGTCCTTATTTGTTAGTAACAATCTTATGAGCTAAGTTAGTAGAAACAAGACGAACAATTACAATACGTTAAATTAAATTACATTATCAAACATATTATATTAATACAGTCAACAGCACATCAAGCTATAATACTTTTGTTCGATTATCGCCTCCAGAGCAACGGAACAAGATCGTTCAACGTACAGCTTGATATGCTGCCGTCCGTACCTATTTATTATAGGATATATATTTTTTTTTATGTTACAGCGTACGCCAATTATTATCCCAAGAGACTACACTGCCTCGGATTTAAAAGAAGAACATCCTCTGGCGTACTGGTGTGAAGATATAGGCGTTAACTTGCATCACTAACACTGGCATCTTGTGTATCCTCATACTTCTTCCAACAAAGCCAATTTGACTAAAGACCGTCGTGGACTCTTCTACATGCACCAGCAGATCACTGTGTGGTATGTGTGGTGTGTGGTATGTACCTACTCAAGCAATTTGATACACATACATTGCAAAATATGTATACGGATTTTTTATATAGGATGAGACGACTTCACTTTTAACCGACTTCAAAAAAGGAGGAGGTTCTCAATTCGACTGTATGTTTATTTTTTTTTTATTTTTTTTTGTATGTATGTTACGCGATAACTCCGGTATTTGTGAACCGATTTTCATGATTCGTTTTTTGTTGGAAAGGGGGTACTTCCATAGTGGTCCCATTTCATTTTGAAGGAAATCATCCACCTCTAAGGATAGCTGTTCACGCATGAAGATTCATTTTTATAAATAGCGCCTAACTTTAATTTAGGAGCAATTGCTTTTAGCAATTATTTAGTTGTTTTTGCTATTTCTCCAATTCAAGGCGTTTTTCCCTCGATATACTTTGAGTAGTGTCGTAGTGAGAACCTATTTTTATTATCTCCAGTATCAAGTCCTGTATAGTGGCGAACTAGGGGATATTTCAATGAAACTTAGCAAATAGACGTAATTCCACGTACTTTTGAGGTCGGTTTTTTTAGTACTCTGTACTGAGATTAATCATATCCTATATAAAAAATCCGGCTCGAGGGACCATACAAGTAGTATAAATTGTTACCCAAACAGAGTACACGTTAAATGTTTTATTGTTTTAAAAATCAATCTTATTCAACAGTTACAACTGTGAACGTCTCTTCAACTCACTGAAGCGAGCTAAGCTGGACAGTCCGACGTCATCACGCGTTTACGCCATTGAATAAAGTAAGTAGTACGAATGTTGGGAACCGCTCTGCTGACAACTACACACTATCTCAGACATGGAAAGATGGAGGAGGAACGTTTCCGAGGCTATTTTCACTGGAAGAGTGTAATTGGTAAGGCTGTTTAAATTACCTTGGAGGTTGTACGTAGTAGTAATTTATTTCATGTATGATAGCCATTCATTTTGTTTGCCTGTTTGTATTACGTTAGCGCTGTAATTCGTCTAAGAAAGTAATACTTAACAAATATTTTAGGGGAATGGTATTTTTCAAGACTTTAATGAGCAATTTCATAGAACCCAGCATGTTGACATCCAACCGGCAGTTGTAAGGCCCTCTGCACAATGACAGTCATGCGTTCGCAGGATTCATGTATGACCCTGAACATCGTTACTTGGTACGTAAAAAGAAATGACGTTGTAACCTCAGCCTCCAGTTTCATGACTAATCCTTCTTAGTGATTTCCAGTGCTGGAACGTGACCGAAGACGCTTTTACAATAGAAATGTGTATCGGTGCTGTGTCCCACTGATAAGAGTACGCGAGTAAGGTAGGTACAAAAAATCCAGCTAGAATGTGCAAATTCTTTAAATTCGATTGGGTGATCAAATCGGCACGCTAATGTTTGTGTATCAATTCTCATGAATACCACAATGTACAAGAAAGTTTCACCGTAAAGAGAGACTCATCGACGGCTATGCGTAATTCGTTCTTCTACCGCTGGCATGTATCACCGACGAGATCTTCCAGCAACACAAACAATCGCCCTTCGTTAGCCCTTATTATCGCTCTGAGGTAAAGTCATCTCTACACCATACACCACAACCAATCAAACGTCATTGCCAAATAATAAATATACTATCGACGATTATGAGTAGTTACGACGCACAGTGTTTCGAAATACCTTCAGATCGAACATTTCTGGTGAAGTTTAGTACGTGATGTGTTGATGTGTTTTGATATTGTAATGCAAGGCAAAATCTCCCGAGTCAATTTTATATGGTTTTGGAAAAAACTTACCTCGAAATTCTTCGATTTTTATACTTAGAAATTGCAAAAATTATTAAAACTCAAAATAATAATAATAGTATGAAATATTTGTTAACGTTTAACTGGAATTTAAAACACTATTTATTAAGTTTTGTAGCCTTTCTAAAATGCAAGCGTAACTTACGAAAATTGAAAAATTCCTAAAAATGGTTATTTTTTTTTGTTATTTCGCATCATTTTAGTAGCATCCAAAAATTTCTATTCCATTTAAATAAATAAGGAGTTAATCATACAAACTGTTCTCCCAAAAAAAAAAACAGCTCTTAAAGCCGAGAGACTTCGGCGATATGCTTGTCTACATTTTTGAAATTCAGATCGCCTGAAATTTTGTTGAAAGCAAAACTGAAATAGGTTATTTGCTATTATAAGTCAATGCTATTATATATTTATTTGAATTTATTTGCTATGTTATTCTTTTGATCTTTAGTTTAGTAGTAGTTTTAGTTTAGGTCTGGCCAAAATAATAAAAATTCGTATTACTTATCGTCGAAACAATATAGCATAGTTTTCGAGGTCGCTTTAATTAGCTTAGTAGACTTCTTCTACTCCTTGTGGTTCGTCCAGGCAAGTACTGTACCTTACCTATTTCTGCCGCCAAGCTGTAATGTGAGCATTACTGCGTTCCAGTTTGGAAGGGTGGGGGTGCTGGTGAAATTATAGGCACATGGGACTTCTATCTCGGGGTCAATAAATTAATAAAAAGTAATTAATAAACGATTTCCGGAAATGGCTTTACTGCATCATAGGACAAAACTATTGACCTAGGAAGTTGTATTTTAAAGTTAATGCAGTAGATAACTGACCTTTCACCAAAGCAGAGAATAAAAAAGTAACGAAAATGATCACTCTTCGATCCTCCCTTTTTTTATTTTTTTTTATTATCTTTATAGATACCCCTGAGCCCAGGGAGAATCAGGGGTTATGTGGGGACTCTCCCTCTAGACTGGAGGTAGGCCCTACTAAAACCCCCCCCGGGTTTACCTCCCGCCGATTAAGTCGGCGCCGTGCGGTCGGTGCACATTCACCACGACGCCGCCCGGCCGCCCTGGCTTGCGCCGGGCTCCCGCGCCAACGGAGGGGCAGGTCAGTTGTTCTCAGACCCGCCCCCCAGACGAGTGAGGCCGTGCAATGTAGGCTCCGGAGTCCCTGCCCAGAGCTCGCTGGCCTCACTAGGGGATCAGGCGAGCAGCGAACTGCCTTCGCCTTGTCCCCGTACGTCTGCGCCAAAGCGGGTGCGCGTCCGCCGCGTCCTCGCGCACTCGCTCCGCAGCCTCCTTTTGCGACATTACCTCTCCGCAAAAGGAGGCCACCGCCTCCCAGGACTCCTCGCTACCGGGCATAGCGGCAACCACGCCCGGCAGCGAGAGGTCCCGCCCTATTGTCGCCGTCAGACGCCAGCCGCCGTGTGCTGCGCGGTATCATCCGCAGCGCCGCACTCGTGGCACGACGTGGTTCCCTCCTCGCCACCTTGTGCAGGTAGTGACCGAAGCAGCCGTGCGCGGACAGCACCTGCACAAGGTGGTACTATTATATCCCCTTACTGCCGACAACATATAAAAAACTAATTTGTCGAGCTGTCCTGTTTCCCACCAAAGTTTCCTATTGCATTTTGACGGAATGCAATAGGAAACTGAAAGCGCTGCCGACAGATTGGATTTGGAGGCCGTCGCGATACATCGTTTTAATTGTCATTTCTTTTCCTTAATTTTATAATTTAATAAAAGGGGTGTTTTGGGTAAAAAGTGTTTTTTTTTAAAAAGTGTTTGCTTCGTAACAGTGGTGTCGGAAGTGGGATACCAGCGTATTTTCCGTCGTTTCTCGTACGTTGGTATTCCATACGCGTTCCGGTCGGGAATTGTGTGGAAATTGTGTACTTTTGTGTGGACGTGACCTACCCATTAACTAAAACAACAACCTCGTCGCCTAGTGTCGTGATCTACTCTTCCAACCAATCTCCGGGGCAATTTCCTTTTGGAGTCCTCGTCAAATTCTCGCTGTATCCAGTGGTTGAGCTATCATAACCGCTTTCCTGCCGTTCAACCCTCAAGTTTCGACGCAGAGCGCTGACGCGCTCACTCACCTGTATCCTTGCTGCCGCCGCCGTCCTCGCCACCATCGCATATTTGTGGTAGAGCTACCACCTCACCTGTACCAGCTGATACGTTATCGCCGCTCGTCGTTCCGGACCTGCATTAAAATGATACTCACCTACTCCATGCTACTGATAAACCTTCTGCGAGTGGAACATATTTTCTTATTATCGTTACTAGTTCTCACTAATTGTCCTATTTTACTTTTACATATCTTTTATTTCACATACTTACGGTATTAACTATTTTGTCAGTGCCTATAATTTCAAAGAAAGGAGATTTAAAACATTCTATTATTACAATTTGTGTAACTGTACTTACCAATTTATTCAA
This sequence comes from Hyposmocoma kahamanoa, assembly GCF_003589595.1. Taxonomy (NCBI): domain Eukaryota; kingdom Metazoa; phylum Arthropoda; class Insecta; order Lepidoptera; family Cosmopterigidae; genus Hyposmocoma; species Hyposmocoma kahamanoa. The sequence goes on from NW_020656044.1 coordinate 12,432, forward strand.
AATGACTGACCAAAAAACACCGGAAGCTTTCCCAATCCAAGTGTTATTTAACTTTATTCAACCATACAAAGGCGATCGCGAATCCTTGAACGCCTTCCTTACAAATTGCCAAAATGCGCTGGACTTAGCATCAACGAGTCAAAAAGCCCTTTTACTAAAATTCATCATTTCAAGATTAGAAGGGAAGGCACAGATCGCATGTTCGAACAAGGTGTTCGACACTATCGATGCGCTTAAAACATGTCTTAAACAAAATTTCGGTGAACGAAAGTACTATAACCATCTACTTATTGACCTACAATCGTGTAAACAGCTACCTAACGAAGATGTTGCGCAATACGCCCTCCGAATGGAGAGCTGTTTGACGGCCCTTCAATCCGAAATTTATAATTCGGAAACACTAAAAAAGGATCTTTTTTCGACCACCACCATGACCGAAGACCTAGCCCTGCATACATTTTATTTAGGTCTTCATCCTCGCTTGGGTAATATGGTGCGCTGTCGGGACCCTAAAAACTTAAATTTAGCCGTAAACATTGCTCTGGAAGAAGAAAAAGTTCAAAATCTTCTTTATAAAAACGTAGTCAAAACAAGGACCTGGAAAATCTGTGGAAATTTTGGACACTCTGAGTCCGACTGCGAACATAAACAGAGACGTAGAAACCAAATCAATTTCACGTCCTCTGAATCAAAATATCTATCTACATCTGGGTTTAATACCAGGTCGCAGCCACAGGTATTCTGCAGGTACTGCAAAAAGCCCGGACACGATATTACCCAATGTAGAAAACGGAAATTTAATAACGAAAGGTATAAAAATTATTCTAATTCCAATTCCAACAATCCGAACAATACTACAGTGCATCATGTTTCCCACGATGAACAATCGTTATCCGATCCTGTTCCCGGCGCCGACGATGTCACTTATTCCGATTGTAATAATTTAAACTACTGAGTCGGATTACGAATACGTGCCGCCGTAAATCCGAGCAGTCCAGATCGAAAGGCACATACTACTATGCTAAATCGACTGCCCCTAAACCTAGGCAGTCAAAAACTATTAGGCACTCGACAAAAGAAGCTCAAAATCGTCATCCAATGACATATTCGTCGGGTCACACTCAACCTTCCCTGACGGGAGACTCTAATTCGTTGAGTCCACTTAAATCAAACACTCAACCTTCCCTGACGGGAGTCTCTAATTCGTTGAGTCCACTTAAATCAAACATTCAACCCTCCCTGACGGGAGCCTCTGTTTCGTTGAGTTCTCCAAAATCAAAACCTCAACCCTCCCTGACGGAAGCCTCTGTTTCGTTGAGTTCCAAATCATCCCCTCAACTCTCCTTAACAGGAGACGATTCGTTGAGTTATTCTAATCTTAATACTCGATACTCTCTGACGGGAAACTCCGCTTCATCGAATCCTTCTAATCCTTTAACTCATACTACAATTCAAACCCAATCATACCTCCCAGACGCTTGTAACTTACCGAATTCGAATTCATTAACGGATCTCTTTACTTGCAGTCATAAAATAAAATCAGTGCCCGTTATGGAGATAAGAAATACGTCACGTAAGATCTCTCTACCACATATTTTCTTATACACTAAATACTCAAAAAAAACCTCTATGTTTTTTAATCGATACAGGATCTAGTGATATAGATCATAAAATTAACTAATTTTGTTTCGGAACCTGATATTTCTTATGAAGATCGAATCAAAATTAAGGGTTTAAGTGACAACGACTCCTATTACGAAACTCTAGATTCGTTTTCAATTGTTCTTAATAGTTTATCTCAATACACGGCCCCTTCACCTATTTCTTTTGCGTGCAAATTTCAAGTAATTGACGACACAATTAAACTCGATTACGATGGTATCTTGAGAAACGAATTCTTAAAGGACCTTGGTGTTGACATTCAATGTTCAAACAAAACTCTTAATTTTCAAGGTAATACTCTTGCAATAAATTTTAGCGAATTAACTTACATGATTCCGCCCCGAAGCGGTAATTGAATGCCCAATTTCAAACGACCCATCTGAACGAAAAAATATCAAAGAAGGATTAGTTATCGATCACCAAATCTCTCAGGGAGTATATCTTGCAAACTGCATAGTAGCAGTCAAGTCAAATCAAAGAGTCAACATTTCGGTACTCAATACAACAGAGTCTGAAATCCGTATTCAGGATTTTCATGTAAATCTGATTCCTTTGAATGAAAAACTGTCAGAACAGATATCTCATAATGAAAGTGCACAAACTATTCATTATATAACATTAACCATACACGCCTCGAAAGATCTCAAAAAATCCTGCAACTCATTCGGACCTCTCACCTTAATTCAGAAGAAAAGGACACTTTATTAGAATGCTGTTCTAAATACTCCGATATCTTTTTTATTTTCTTTTATTATTATCTTATTTATTATCTTATTTATTTTTTCACCTTCTCGATTTTTCACGCGCGTTCGACTCAATTAATTTTTCTTTAATGTTAGCCAAAATGGTGTATTACGGATTTGATCGAAATTGTTTAAAGTGGTTCGACAGCTATCTCCATGATCGTTCACAGATGGTTACTATAGACAAAGGTGACGGCACAGTCCTCGAATCGACCCTGAGACCACTCACCAGGGGAATTCCGCAGGGTTCCATACTAGGACCTTTGCTATTCACTTTGTACACTGCTGACGTCACAAACTGTATACGTAACAGTATGTATCACATATATGCTGATGATCTGCAGGTCTACATCTCAGCGGAGAAAAATAACATCCACAATGCCGTAAAAAATATTAATGCAGACCTAAACCGCATATCCGAATGGTCACTCCGTAATTGTCTTAATCTCAATCCAACGAAAACAAAATTTATGGTTCTGGGGTCTCGTAAGCAGACACAGACTATTATCGATGCGGACCCACAAATTTCTATTGAAGGAGTAAATATAGAGCGCGTCGACACAGCCCGAAACCTTGGTTTACTTATGGATAGTAGATTGAGTTTTGAAGGTTATATAACCGAGGTTGTTCGTACATGCTTTTATCGGTTGAGGGTTCTGTATAACATCCGTGCTTGTTTGAGCCAGGAGCTGCGCGTAGTGTTGTGTGAATCCCTTGTTCTTTCAAAGCTAAACTACTGTGTTACGGTTTACGGTCCTTGCCTTAGACAGAGCTCCCAACGACTTATTCAAAGAGTCCAAAACGCCTGCGCTCGTTACTGCTTCTACATTCCGCCACGAACTCACGTAACGCCTTATCTGAACAACTCTCGTATGCTAAAAATGGAAACGCGCCAAAAGTTTTACTTTGCTTGTCTTTTGTTTGACGTAATAAAATGGAAACAGCCGCAATTCTTATATAAAAAACTCATTTGCTCCCGAACATTTATTGAAAATAGGTTGCGGTTTTATTCAAAGGTCCTAGACGTACCCAGACATAGGACGACAGCTTTTCGTGGTAGTTTTCGTTATCTCGCCAGCAAATGTTGGAACAACATCCCTCCACCCATACGAGATTGTAAATGTAAAACAAAGTTTAAAACAGAGTTGAAAAAATTTTCCTTTGTTTCACAAAGCCAAGCTTAAAGCTTAATGTACTAATGGTGGTGATGCAATGAAAGGTACCTCGTGCAAGAGAAAGTCACTCCTTTGCATGTCTGTTTTTCTCGTCCAAGTTGTTATTTTCATGTCTACACACCAAGTGCTACCCAACATGTACAAACAACACTCTGCAATGTACCATGCTTTTGCTGTCTATTACTGTGGCAATTACACTTTTCAATATTCTATGCTTTTGCTTATGTATTCTGTCTTCTCGTCTCAGTTGTAATTCTCCTGTCTACACACAAACTAAGTGATAACCAACATGTACAAGCAACAAACAATTTTCAATTTACCATGTTTTTGCCTTTTTATTATTGTAGTAATTATATTTTTCAATGTTCTATTATTTTGCTTTTATATTCTGTCTGTGTATTTGTATTTGTAGTACTTTAATTTTTATTTAAGAAAGTTGTTGTGCGGTCGGTGGCGCATCGGGTGTAGCAGTTCGACCTTGAGAGCGCTCTTATTCATTCGTGATAGTATTAGAATTGTAGTGCAACTGGCTCATCTCATTCACTTCGGTTTTTTGCCAGCTACTTGAGGGATAGGCGACAATATGTGGAGTATGCGGGACACGTGTCAGATCCTTATTTCACCAGATCAGGAGTGAGTCAGGGTAGTAACCTTGGACCTTTGGGGTTCCTACTTGTGGTAAACGACTTGCCAGAAGTAGTCAAAGACGCTCACTGTTTGATGTTTGCCGATGACCTCAAATTATCTCTTGCAGTAAAAAGTGGTGATGACTGTGTCAGGTTACAGAGGGACATTGACAGGGTGGTGAGCTGGAGCAAGGAAAATCTCCTGCAGTTCAATATTTTGAAGTGTGTTACGATCACTTTTTCTCGTGCACATAATCCTATCGTGTTCAACTACCACATTGATAAAGCACCTATGGTGCGAGTCACAGAAGTACGGGACTTGGGGGTCAGTTTTAACACCAGCTTGACTTTTCGTGATCACATAACACGTTGCTGCAGAAAAGCTTTTAGAAATTTAGGTTTCATGCTTCGTACGGTTCGAGGGTTCACGAACGTGAAAGCCATCATTGCTCTCTATAATGCGCTGGTAAGAAGCCAGCTAGAATGTAACGCAGTCATCTGGTCTCCACATGAAGCTAAATATAGTCTCATGCTAGAGAGAGTACAAAATAAATTTATTAGATATTTATATAGCAGGTATTATGGTGTCTATCCATTTTATCCGTTAATGTATCCTACCTTATTTATATTAGGTATGGTGGGATACAACGAGTTGAGGGTTAGGAGGGATTTGACAATGACTTCGTATTTATTTCAAATACTGAGGGGGAAATTACATAACATTATTATTTTAGGGCAGCTGAGCCTGTGTGTTCCCGACAGATACGTGTGGCGTCGAAGGCGACCACGTCTGCTGGTGGAGCCGCGCGGTCGGACCAACCTGCTGGGGGAGGCGCCGCTGACGCGTGCACTTCGCACTCTTAACCTGATTGCTGAGGAGACGGACCTATTTTGGTGTACTCTGGGTGAATTCACAAGGAAGGCATTATTTATAATAAGTTATAGGTGATAGTTTTGTTTTTTAAGTTAGGATAAGCGCATTTATCGCATTGGGTATTGTACCTGTAAAGATAAATGTAAGGTGAAGAATAAATAAATAAATAAATAAATAAATAAATCTTATGTGCCGCCGACTGTCCGTTGCCGCGCGCAGCAGCTTGTTTGCGCAACCATTTTGGTGTCGGCAGAATATCAGCGCTGCAAACTTGTAAAGTTGGCAGCATTATGCTGAGCCGAAACCTTTTCAGTGCTTATTTGTTGTAAAGTTTCTACTCTTGTTGTATGAAATGCTATAATGTAATGGTGCTGAATAAATGCTTATCTATCTATCTATCTATCTATCTATCTATCTATCTTTTATTTGGAAGGAGATCCATTGACTTGTACTAATGCTTTAGAACATTAAATCAATACTAAAGACGCGACTCCTATTCACGTGAAGTCCTATCGTTTCCCGGAATGCCACAAAGATGAAGTCCAGAGTCAAATAAGGAAAATGCTGGAGCAAAAAATCATCCGCCCCTCTAAATCACCATGGAGCGCTCCAGTCTAGGTAGTTCCCAAAAAGTTAGATGCATCTGGAAAGCAGATGAACGACGCTACCGTCACGGAGATTTATCCACTTCCCTTGATCACTTATACATATACATATATATATACTTGACCAATTAGGTCACTCCAAATACTTCACAACTCTCGATTTAGTGAGCGGTTTTCACCAAATTAAGTTAAAAACCGAAGACGCTCTTAAAACCGGCTTCACGGTGATTACAAATGGCACTTCCGGACATTACGAATTCTCTCGAATGCCTTTCGGTCTGAAAAATGCCCCTGCGACCTTCCAAAATCTTACGAATACTGTATTATCGGGGCTACAAGGTCTACATTGCTATATTTACCACGACGTTTGTATTATTCCCATGACTTAAAGTATCATATAGAAAAACTTCAACTTGTATTCGACCGATTACGAAGGTACAATCTCAAGTTACAACCCGACAAGTGTGAGTTCTTACGTCGCGATGTAGCGTATCTCGGGCACATTATAACTGATAAGGGCGTATGCCCCAACCCTGATAAGGTCAAAGCCGTGTTAAAATTTCCAATCCCAAAATGTGCAAAGGATATAAAATCGTTCTTGGGACTAGTAGGATATTACCAAAGGTTTATTGAAATTTTTTCCACGATTACGAAACCCTTAACCTCTCTTCTTAAAAAGGATACTGACTTCATTTGGTCCCAAGATCAAGATCAATAATTTAGTCTTCTAAAGCACAAATTAACCACTGCTCCTCTACTCCAATATCCCGATTTTAACCAACCGCTTATTCTCACAACGGATGCGTCAAACTATGCAGTGGGTGCTATTCTTTCACAAGGCGAAGTTGGGAAAGACAAACCAATCGCGTATGCGTCTCGAACCCTAAATAAGGCTGAAGGTAATTATGCCACAATCGAAAAGGAACTTTTAGCTATCTTATTCGGTGTAAAGACCTTCCGACCCTATTTATATGGTCGAAAATTCAAAATTGTAACGGATCATAAGCCTCTAGTTTGGCTTTTCAGCGTCAAAGATCCCGGATCGAGGCTTATCCGATGGCGACTCAAACTAGAAGAATATAACTACGAGATAATATACAAACAAGGGAAATTAAACGCTAACGCAGACGCTCTTTCTTGCTTCCCTGTCAACACCTTAGAACCCAACGACCTCGATCTTAATCCTGACTCATGTAATTTGACGCCCTTGCAGTGCATCGACTCAACTCCTTCTATCTCGGAAACATATGAACAATTCCTGCAAATCAACAGACAGTCGAAAGTATCATATGACACAACAATAATAGAACACAATGAGTCTGTACTTAAGGCGAAGTGTAAACTAATTGCTTACCCAACGTTACTCGACCTAGATGATTCTGTCCCTTATTGTTCGGATATAATTAATTTATCCACAAGCGAACCTGATATTCGTAATATTGAATGTGAATTACACACATTCTTTTCAACGTCTAACGAGAAACATCTCTTCACTCATCTTTTTGCACGTTCTAATCATTACGACGGAATTACTTATAAATATATTTTTTCTCTACTACGCGATTATAGGGACATGATTCAATTTTGGTACCGCGAAGAAAAGGAAATCGCGATATCAGACTTTAACGACCCTTTTTCAAAATTGTCATGCAATAAAATATACAATATGATCGTTTTTCTATTTTACAAAACCAATATTAAGGTTCTATCTATCGAAATTCTATTTCATTTCCAACACCCGAAGAAGTCTAGCGGATCCTTAAGGAGAACCACGATTCTCCAGCAGCTGGACACCCAGGCATTACTCGCATGGTCGAGCGCATAAAATCTCAATACTGGTGGAAAAATATGCGCCAAGACATTGAAGACTACGTGAAAAACTGTCGCTCATGCTAAATCAACAAACCTTTAAGGCAAACAAACCGTGCTCCTATGATCATTACCATTACGTCCTCTTCCACTAGACCCAACGAAAGGCTCTTCCTACATTTAGTCGGCCCTCTTCCTGAAACTAGAGAATCAAAATATAAATTCATATTAACCTTGCAAGACGATTTGACCAAATATTCTCAAGCTTACCCAATGCAATCGAGCTCCGCCGAGGAAACAACTAAATTACTCGTTCAATACATTTCCCACTTTGGAATACCTAAAACGATTATCACTGACCAAGGTGCAAATTTCTCCTCGGAAGTTCTTAAACAAATAGAAAAATTGTTTGGCATTAAGCACATTTTAGCTTCTCCTTATCATCCTCAAACTTGTGGAGCACTCGAACGAAGTCACTCCACCTTAAAAGAATACTTAAGGTCCTATGTAGGAGACAATCCACACTCATGGGACTTATATTTACCTAGTGCTATGATCGCATACAATTCCAATACACATAGCACTACAGGCTTCCCACCTTTGGAACTCTTGCTCGGTTTTAAGCCATATATCCCGAGTAGTATAGACTCTCTCGATAACAATACCTATACGGATTACGTGAGAGCTCTTAATTATCGACTGCGGTACAGTCGACAAAAAGCGCAAGACAACGTGAATTCTTCAAAAGAGAAATCTAAAACCCGCTATGACGCACATGCTAAACCGACCACTTATTCTATTGGAGGTTTGGTGTATGTGAAATGCCACCACAAACAAAATAAGGCTTTGTCTC
>NW_020656045.1:0-14160 GCF_003589595.1 Hyposmocoma kahamanoa
TTGGCATAAGTCTCCATGATGCGCTTCACTATGCCAAAGACCGCTTGTCACGGACGGCCGAGACGCGCCTGGCCTGTCTGAGCAAGCGAGTTTGAAAACGTTGTAACCCTAACTAGCCGTGGACAGGTTCACGGCAATGAAACGGGAACCTTCCGGTCCACAAAATTTATTAAAAGAAGTAAAGTTAAAAGAAGGGGCTGTAACAGTAAAAAGGTAAATGTAAAAAAACAGGTACAGCAGTACAAAACACTCCTACACTTTATGAGTAAGTGCCTTGTTACCCCTAAATGCGCTGAGTAACTGAATTACAGATATAGGTACATGAAGGCTGTAGCCTGTTAAAAATTATTACACATGATTTAGCTTATTTAATGATTATAAACGTAGTAAAGAACCAAAATTAGCGATTATACGCGATGGAATTTGAAACAGTTCCGACTGTTGTGGCGGTCGAGCAGGGAGTGACCGTGGTACGAAAACAAAATGAGAAATCGAAGGAAGATGGAACAGTTCAACTTTAAAATTTAAATACAAGTAAAATAAAAATTGATAGGATACAAGCGAAGAGAGGCGATACAAAAAGGTGAGACAACGGTGTAAGGAGGTCACACCGTCACAAGTTTAAATCACTAAATAATTTACGTGCTCTGATTGGCCGGGAGAGCCCGTGGCGAATTGTTTAGGCCGGTACGGTGTGGGAGACACCGTACTGGCATATAAGAAGGAATCCAATAACATTCAGTGCGATAATTGTATTACCATTGACGTATAAGATTACGGTATTGTATTAAGTCATATAGACACAGTCGGATCACGATTAAATAAATAATTAAATATTAGACAATATCACACACGTTACTCTGAGTAAGTAGCTACAGCACTTGTGTTATGGAAATCATCCAGACACCCACACCCAGACAATACAGAAAAGGTAATGTTCTACACTGACCCAGGGATCGAACTCGGGACCTCAGCGATGGCGAAACGATGAAAACCGGTGTGTAAGCCTCTCGACAACGGAGACCGTCAAATACAAACATTTTCAGTTCAAAATTGTTATTTTATTATTATTATGGATATTTAGACTCTCGTCGCTCCCTATTAGTATTATTATTAAAAGAAACGAACAAAAATAAATAAAAAGACTTTATTCTTCAACACTACAACGATACATAAACAACTTAAAATAAACGGCTGTGATAAAGAAAAGGTAACAGCCTCAGCAATTTGCTGGTTTTCAGGCTTCACCTTGTATATATATTATTATTATATTAAGAAGATTCATGTGTTCAATCATAAGTTCCATAAGTGTGTATTGTAAAGTCCATATCCGTACAGTCCCATATCGTTCCACATAAGTTTTGTTTATTGTGCCCCTCCTTATCAACTCCTTGGTTATGCAGGAAGGGCACTATGACCTGTGCGCGCACAGGAACCTTACAAGTTCAGGTTCTGACCCCAGATCGGCCAGTGTACAGGGTTGTCACAGACCTCTGACTGACTTCAACCGATTTTTCGAGAGGCTAGTGCCTCGGGCGAGCCGCCCCAGGTGCACGTACAGTACCTTCCCTGTTTTCCAGATTCATATCCGTACAGTCCTACTTTTTTTATAATACCATGTGGGGGGATGAACAAGTCGTGCGCTTCGTGGTACACATGCCTGTACATAACAGTTGCAATGCCACTGCCACTATTCAATTCAATTCAATTCAAAAAGTTTATTTAGACAGACATAGTCCATATTAGTGTTAGTTACAAAAAAATTCTTACAACCTATGTTAGTACTAAATTTGCGAAATATTACAATAATTTATAAATTAAACCCCTGGAACCCATGTGGACTGAGTTCCAGTGCTTCCACAATTCACTGACAGGGTTCTCCCAGATCAAACGAACTAGACTATTGGAACTGCCACGCACGCGACGCATCAGGGAGGCAGTTCTCTTCCGAATAATCGCGCTGAAGCTATCAATTCGCGCGTCCGCGAACATACCTGATGCGCTGCAAAATCGTGGCAGCCCCAATACCATCCTAAGACCTGTATTGGACACGCAGGGCATTGACCGTCGCTTTAGTGTAATTTGTCCACAGGCTGCACGTATAGAAGGTCTGACAAAACGCCCTGAAAAGGGTGGCTTTGACATTACCCTCACAATGCGCAAACCTGCGTGACAAGATATTACAACGTACGGCCAACGCTCTGCGCTCCCTCTCCGTATCTACATCATCCTGCAGATTTTCTGTGACCCAGTGCTCACCAGGCTCACCACACACTATGCCCGTCACCCTAGGACATAAATTGACAAATTCCTTACCCTTCAAAACCGGAACGCAATAATGTTCACATTACCACTTGCTGACAGAAACAAGTAAGGCAGTACTTACCTGGACGAACTTCTTCACAAAAAGCTCTTCTGCTACTAATTCAATAAAACAGGAATATTTTCACGTTCTATACGGAGTTTTATTGACGGACCTTACACCGCCACAGAAATTGTTTCCGTATGGGAGTCACGCCACTCAGTAATGAGGAACACAACGCGGGGAACAGGAAATAGGAATTATAAAATTTTACATTTAAATCATTTGGTTCATGTAGTTAGTATTTATTTTTATGATGATAATTTTGACGTACGTATGATCACAAGTGACTTAATTACAAAAAAGTTACTAATTATTACTTTTTAGTTCCATTTGACGCTCAAAAATAGGTCAAAAATGTTATTAGGCAATATTCAATGCGCTAGGCATTGAAAAGCTACCTGTAGAGGTCAGAATTTAAGACGTCAATGTTTTCTATAGTAGGATTATTTATCACTCAGCATGACGTTGTTTATTAAGTGCATGGACTCCCATTATATTCCACAAACTTGTCAAAAGTACCATTAGATGACATTGCAGTACAAATATACTCTTAACAATGATTTTAAGTAATCCATCGCTAAAGCAAAAAAAATACCTGTCAGGGCTTCAATGCCAGCATAACCTTTAACCGTTGACATAAAGAAAACACATCTTAACAAACAAAAACTGAAGGTTGCACGGACCATTACTCACGTAAAGAGTCAGGGATTTTGGAATACGCAATTTCTTTTAAAATTTGACACTTCAAAGATGTATCCAATTGTAAAGTTTAAACAAAAAAACAGCCTTAGTATGCGAGCATAGCGAATAGCTTTGAAATAAAAGAATGGGTTCTTGATCCGCATGAATTCAAATTAACAAGTTGCCTAATACAAACAAATGGACGTTCGGAACTAGTGGTACTATTACCCCCACTTTTTAATAAACGATAGAATTGGGTAATTCACATAAACTGTAATCAGATATACGAACAATTCGTATCGTTTTTATAATAAAGCCACAAGTTCACAATTATCAGTTTTGCGTTTGTATATTACTAAAATAACATCATAAGTAATAGTAATAACGCACACACTCAACATAGGCGTTAGGGAAACCCTGTGTCGCGGGTACCGTGGACACCCACATAGACAACCACAAATTACACTCAAAGTCGCGAGAGAAATAAATGTAGGTAATACAAATATTTCACCCAGACCGGAAATCGAATCTGGGACCTCCGCGTGGCAGTCGTTGTAGCCGTTGGGCCATGCAGGCAGTACAAATAGAGACAGAATAAAAGCTTAAGACTCTACACAATCTCAAATGACTTTGGTTGGCATAACAGTCAAAGCGAATCAATCAATTTGGAAAAAATATAACATAGTAAAATTGAGGATATATAGTGATCATATACGTGAGAGTTAAGCTCTTTCGAAGAGCTTTCATAAAAAAAATATAATTTTTAATAAAAGAAAAGTTTATTTTAATTCACAATTTTAGTACATGTTATTACTGTCTTAAATCTATCTTAATACTAATTGTCAGGATGCATCAATGCTCCAGCGCAAAGCGCGTTATCGGACAGGAAATGCAACCTCATGTCTGGACTCTATGGCGTCGAGGCGTTGATGCAGGCCAGGCTTACTAAGAACTAGCTAGAGTTTACATAACACACGACTCCAAAAAATGTTTACAATAGAAAAAGAATTTTCCTCGAAATTTTACAAGAAAACCGCTGTATCCAATACTTAATGGATACGTACTTACTTTACATATACCAGTGATTTACGGAAGTACTGAGTTCTTGGTGAATTCTCAAAAGATTCGAGAATGAAAGTTCATTTCAGAGACATAATTCAGCGCTCATAGTGCAAACAGTTGGGCCAGCGAGATCGTCTGAATGGCCACTACATTCCGCTGTTAGTTAATGTACTGAAAGTGTTTTCTATTTAAAACATCCCTATATTTATTCTATAGACTGTAGTTTCCTTTCTTATTGTAGAGTCCTTTCACACTTGGTAGCAATAGAAGTAGAGTTCTTTGTGAAAGAGCTCGTCCAAGGAAGTACTGCCACCTTACATATTCTGCTGCCAAGCAGTAATGTAAGCATACTGCATTCCGGTTTTGAAGGGTAAAGGTGCTGGTGAAATTACAGGCATATAATAATAATAATAATAATAATAATAATATTTTTATTCTCTTCCACAATGAAACTTAAAGTTATTAATACAGAATTATATCTCCCTTTATTGTGGAAGACTGGTGCTCAAGCTAGGTAGAAACCTGTGTTATGAGACACCAGGTCTCCCTTTGCGTAACATTATTACATGTAAATAACAAAATACATTGGTGAAGTTACAATAGATTGAAGAACAAGTAAAAAATACAATTAAACTCTAACATAAAACTACAATAAAATAAAGCAAAAACCTAAAAATAAAAATAAATATAAAAATGGAAAAATTGTAGATGTGTAAGTTATTGAAGTGTGTTGTTGTGTGTGTGTGTTTATGAGTATCTGTATGTGTGATGAATAATGACTGTGTGAATATGTGAATGTGTAATGATTGTGTAAAAAATTATTTATGTGTGTAAATAGTATGATCAGTACCTATGTTTCATCAACTTATCAAACTAGTCCATAAAGCAACCTTTCCGTCTCATCATAGCTAAGTGTTAGTAACCATTTAGTTATATGGGACTTGTCAACTTAAGTCTCAGGGTGACAGTGGCAGTGTAATGGACGGGTGTGTTACTTAACACCGGACGACTTGTTCGTCCTCTTAGGACCCTATGTAATGGCCATTAAAGTTTACAACAAAATTCCAAAGGAGATTTCATCACTAACTAAATATAATTTATTCATCAAGCAACTTAAGGCTCATTTAATAGAAAAATGTTACTATAGCTTGAAACAATATTTTGAAGAATGATTGTAATAATTTAATCCCATTTGCACCTACTGAGAGGAAGAAATTTGTGAAATGTCAGCTATATATTTTCAATTTACTTGCTGTTAATTTGATTTATAATCTAGTCTTAGTAACTTTATTTTATTGTTTAAGTACATATGGTTAAATTGCGGCGCCCTAACAGGATCATGTTGATACTACTTTAGCTTTAAGATCATTTGTAACACATGAAAGCAATAAATACTTTGACTTTGACTTTGACTTGACTTACTTGATATTGTAATAACAATCTGAGTACAGTGTACTACAAAAACCGACCTTAACAGTTCGCGGAATTACATCTGTTTGCCAAGTTTTATTAAAATCGATTTCCGGAAAGTATCCGAAACCGGATTCATCCCCTAGTTTGCCACCCTTAGAGGTGCAATATTTTCTTCAAATTTAAATGAGACCAATACTGAAGCACCTTCTTTCCAACAAGAAAAGAATCATCATAATCGATTCATAAATTCACGAGTTGTCGCGTAACATACACACAAAAAAAACTGTCGAATTGAGAACCTCTTCATTTTTTCAAGTCGGTTAAAAAATTGTAATTTTTGCAGATTTAGCTTTATTACATAAAAGGTCCCAATTGCCAAACAAAGTGTGTATAAATTTGTAAGTCTTAGCTCTAGTATCCTTAACCCATGATTGAAATTTTACTTTTCGTAAAGCGTTATCATCACTGACTTACAATTATATGGACGTCGGGTCCGCGCTAAAAAGTGTCCGAACTTATAGGGCGTTAAAATCGTATACAGAGCGTCATTCACGCTTTAGTCTTCGTTTGTTCGACTGACAGCGAAGCAAGCAAAATTAGACAGTACTGCGATGACATTACAATTTAAATTCAACGTTTTAGCTTTTTCATATTCCTTTACATGTCACTACGTTTAAATAGGTTGACTTGGGACATTTTTTTCGTGGTTTTTGTATTAGACCCGTCGTCCATTTATTTGTAAGTCAATGGTTATCATAATTTATTTCATTTGTTACACATGCTAGTCTTTTTTAAGGATCGTTTACACGGAACCAATCGACGAGCCATTCCATTAAACCAAGCCATTATTGGCATCGTGTAAGTAGAGACAATCCATTATGGAGAGAAACAATCCAGTCAATTAGAACGATTTCTAATTTTTCGGGGCAATAATTAAGTCTGAAGAGATAGAGGAGTACATCAGATTAAAAAACAAATACACCCTGAGAATCGAGCAGTCACAATGTGAAACTTAATTCGTTTGTGGTGAGAGTGCCAACCGAACATCTGTCGACTTTCATGAAAGAGAATTTTAGTCATAATACGCCATTCATCGACACAACTATAAATTTTATTTATATACAAATAAAATAATTGTGTAGATGTGAAGTGGACAGTTTACGTATGTTCAGTAAATATGTAGAAATGTAAATAGTTATTGTATATATATATATATATATATATATTAAGTAAGTACTAAGTAGGCTACAAGTGCAACAAAGCGTGGATCCATCACACACGTGTTCTCAGAGTGATTGCAGTATGAATACTGTGGCTATCCGTCCCCTAAACGCATGAAAATATATCGTGTGGACACTTCGCTGTCTATCCATTTATAATCGGATACGTTACAAAACGTGCAGGACAATGCCGTGTGATCGAAGGCTTAAGGGTGCTGTTGAAATTACAAGCATATGGGACTTGTCAACTTATGTCTCAGGATGACGGGCGCAGTGGCAGTACCCCTAAGATCTTTGCTATTTACAGCTCTGAGTGGCACTACAACTGTTTTGGATAGGCGTGTCGCTTACCACCAGGCGCACGACTTATTTGTCCCTCACTTGGTATTATAAAAAAATTGAGTACAGGAGTTTGTTTTTTTTTTTTTTTTTTTTTTTTTTTTTTTTTTTTTATATACCTGACAGGCAAATGACTCCACTCCACCTGATGTTAAGTGGAAAGTGGTATCCAAACGCGAAGGAACCTAGTGCAGCGATGGAATCCTCACTGCACTAGCCGCCTCCACCCTGCCTGCCTACAATATGCCTCTTCACGCCTCGTTTGAAGGACCCCATATCATAAGAGGGAGGGAAGACATGTGCCGGAAGGGAGTTCCAAAACAGTCGGATCTAAATCTATTTAGCCTAGTGTACAAGCCTCTTAATATATCACATGTCATCATATTTTATACATCAAACGATCATGTAACTTGGACGTCATTGTCAAGTTTTTAAAAGAGTTTAACGTTGCGCAATGTACAATTATTTCTCCATATTCATTATCTGTAGTGCTCTTCTTCATCTCTATTGTGGATACGACCTTGTGCTGTCTTTTTAACGGTTCTCATACACTTAACATTTAAATTTAACTCTACGCCACTTGTTATAACAAAAGTCCAAGGCCCAACGTCCTGATGACTGTACTTTTAGTTATTGGTAAACTTTGTTTAGAAATAATAATCTCTGTACAAAGCACTAAAAAACCAACCTCAAACATTCGTGGAATTACATCTATTTGCCAAGAAAGTCCCCTAGTTTGCCACCCTTAGATGTGGAATAGGTGGTGCAGTGTTAGTGCCCCTCAGATCTTTGCAATATAAAGCTCTGAGTGGCACTATAACTGTTATGGACAGGCGTGTAGCTGACCATCAGGCGCACGACTTGTTCGTCCCATAAATTGATGTTATAAAAAAAAATATTTTCTTCAAATTTATGGGAGACCACTACCATAGCATCCTCTTTCCTACAAAACGTTCGTAAAGAATCATCAAAATCGGTTTAGAAATGCCGGAATTATTGCACAACATACATACAAAAAAAAAGAAAGCAGTCGAATTGAGAACCTACTCCTATTTTTGAAGTCGGTTAATAATCGCTTTATGACGACGAGTGTCAGCAGAATGACTGACTAGGGTTAAAAATTGCTTAAGGCTTCCAATTATGCTGCATTTCCGCGTCCACAAAAATAACGGTGTGCTGTCGAAAATCCCGAGAAAAATGAGACATTCGAAACTATTTCAATAGTAGGTTTCCATATTTCTAGGCTAGGCATTTATACAGTCAAAACATGATATTTTAATTAAGTTCTATGGCCAGGTTAAATAAGTAAGTCAGTCGGTAGAGCAATATGGGTATTTATCACTATAAAAAACGGGGCACAGAGATATTACACAGATACTACGGCGTAAGTAAATACTTATAACAGGAACTAATGTAAAATTACAGTAGAAAAGATGCGATGGATGGTCGTCGCGATATCGGGTAGGACGCTTTCGAGTACGCTTCGGGAGCACTAGATGGGGTTGACACGCTATAGTTCTTTATTAATTCAAATCTTAGAATGAAAAGTTATTAATTGTTATTAAAGTTATTAAGTGAAAAAATGAATAAGTACAAAGGGCGTTTAATACAAGTTTCAGACAGAGATAACCTAATTTTCTTACCACCGTTCTCCAAATTTTACTCTATCTTTTCTAAACTAAGTCTATCTGGGTATTCAAAGTATAGGGAATTTATGTGACCGAGTTTAAGACCAGTACATTATTACTACATTATTATAAGCGCTTTCTGCGTTGTAAATACAATGGCAATTTATTTCAATTTATTACCCTCATTGCACCTGACTGAAACCGAATGATTTCACAAGTAAAAATTATTTACTGCTTTTCCTTTTTACAGTATATTATCTGCGACGGTTTCGGTTTAAATGTTATAAATAAACATTAATTTAGATATTACCACTTGCAAAATGCAACTAATTACGTTTCGACTGAATTAATCAAATTAATATGGAGTTACGTAACTGTGAGTTTTTTTAAACTTGTCCTTGGTGATCATATGTCAAATGCTTTTATAACTGCACTTTTAAATGCATTTAGTAGCAGTTGAGTCACTCCTTGTGAAAGAGTGCGTCCAGGGAAGTACTGCCACCTTACCTATTTCTACCGCCAAGCAGTAATGCGAGCATCACTGCGTTCCTGTTTTGAAGAGTGCTGGTGAAGTTACATGCATATAGGACTTGTCAACTTATATCTCAGTGTGACAGTGGCAGTGAGAATGATCTTTGCGATTAAAGCTCTAAGTGTCACTGCAACTGTTACGGACAGGCGTGTCGCTTACCACCAGGCGCACGACTTGTTCGTCCCATTACTTGGTAATATAAAAAAACTTTCGGGACGCATGGCCCGTGGAATCCTGGTTCCCTTCATTTGTACAAAATTGTATACAAAAAATCAACAGACTGTCTGGGAAACCCAAGCGCCGCCGCCGGTGCCCAACGCATTAACATAGTTATACAAAGAGGGAACGCTGCCAGCAATTTGGGCACCTTGCCGGGAGAATCCTGGTTTTAGTTTCCAGTATCTAAGCTTTTATTGTAGTTACTTAGTGGGACTTGTAAATCTTGATGATTATGATACAAACTTATGTATGTATTCTATGACATACATAAGTAGGTTATCTAGATTCAATACCTTTTGTAAAACGATTAGTTTGCGTTCAATAAAACGTATTAGACTCCATTAGATATTCTGAAATCTTTTATCTTCTAGTTTCGGTAGTGGAATTCAATAACAATTCCTTTTGTAACGGTAGTAAATTCATGTCGAAAAACGAGAATTGCGCCAACACTAAGATATGTTTTGCAAGTATTCGTCAGTAATATGAAACAGCAAATGCGAGAGTGTACACAGCCTGAAATGGCTGTGGTTGATTCCGTATAACAGAGGAAGTGTAGAATCAATCACTTCAGAAAAAATATATAGTAATATTGATGATATACACTGGTTAGTATACAGTGTGGTAATTTGCGGTGCGTGACTCGATGACAGTTGCAAACCGCTGTTTAAAAGGCACAACATATTACCTTTGCCTTGCAGGTACATTAGGGATATCTGCGTATTTGTCAACTCTCATCCTCAGTATTTTAAAACACGCGGTGAAGTCATTCAAAGGCAAACTAGAGCAAAAATTTTGAATCTCTTATACCAACCTCGTTGCCATAAAGTAATTTATAAGAATAACTGCTTCAACATGTGTATAATTATTTACAATAAATTACCAAACGAAATTAAATTGTTTCAAGGACATACTTTTAAATTAAAATTGACAAAATGGCTTGACACATTGCTTCTATAGTAATAAAGAATACTTAGAATTTACAAATTCATTACATTAATTAGAAACTATAGAGACTAAAGAAACATTGAATCCCATTAATATTTGCACATCTGCTTGCAGTTGAATACAATGTACCTAATTTTACTTAAGACCTTTGTAATTACTGTATTCTGGCAAATAAACGTATTCTATTCTATTCTATTCTATTGTGAAAACAGGACTCCTAAAAATTTTCACGATAGAAAAAAAACAAACTTATCTCGAAATTTTACAAGAAAACCGCTGTATAGGTACTTTATATATACCAAAGTTTTTTTTTTATATCAACTGAACCAAATACAACACGTATAGTATACGACATAATTTTTTCTAATGGATTTAATTTCGTTTGTACAAAAAATAATTTCTGAGATATAAAGCCAGTGCCCTGCCACTCTAGTCAAGCAAAATGAACCGTATTAGTATGGGAAAATTTTGAATTCGAGGCAAGGTAGCGTCAGTGTAGTGTGTAACAGAAACTGAAACAGATCTCAGAAGTAAATCTTAGCAGAAACGAAAACGAAAGCGGATGTGCAAGCGGCAGTGTAAATGCTATAAAGATTATAATGAAAAACGAAAGGTGAAATTTGAAACATGATACTAGAGACACGATTTGCAAATGTTCAAATTGTGTTTGGCAAAATGACAACTTTTTTTATAATATCAAGTACCTAACATGACGAACAAGTCGTGGGCCGTTGTTAATTAACACGCCTGTCCGTAACAGTTGCAGTGCCACTCAGAGCTCTTCACGAGGAGCTCTACTGCTGCTTTTTTGTATCTTCCCATCCAATGCTGCCGCCTTATGGGTGTACGAAGTTCCATACTGGGAAGGCACAGATCAAAACTGTCGTAGCCAAGAAAGGCCTTCAGTTCTTGAATGCTCTCGGGCTTGGCTCTGAACTGTAATTAGTGGTGATCACAATAGATCAGTCAATGGTCGCACTGTTGAGAAATAAAATAAATTAATTCGTATTAATTCGTAAATCGATTCGCTGTAACGGATGCAAACATTGTGACCGTTTGTCCGTTTGTTCAATTGCAGAAAAAAAACATCCATCATCACCTTCGAGTATATAACCAGAAATATAGACGAAATGTCATTTAATCAAATCAAATCAAAATCAAAATCAAATCAAAAATAATTTACTTCAGAAATTAATCCATATCATTTGTTAGTTACAGGCACTTATCAACTATGTTAGTACAAGAATATTTAACAAATAGTAATAATTATAGATAGATATATATTATTTTATAAGAACGTACACAGGTTTATGAAGGGCATCCCACGCCTCTAAAAAAGGACCGTCCAGCCTCTCCGCCACCGTGGCCAGGAGGCTGTTGGAGCTGCCGCGCACGCGTCTTCTCAATGATGCCATGCGTTTGCGCATTATGGCATGGAAGCCATCAATCTGCGTTTCCGCGAACATTCCAGATGCACTACAATGACGCGGCAGCCCCAACAACATCCTGAACGCGTTGTTATATTGGACTCGTAGGGCGCTGTAAGCCTTTTGGGTAAAGTGTATCCATAGGCTGCAAGTGTAAAACGACTGACAGTACGCTCTGAATAAGGTAAGTTTTACGCTGTTAGTACACCTTGCAAACCTACGGATCAACATATTACTTCTGACTGCCAGCGCCCTACGCTCCCTCTCTACATCCACGTCATCCCTGAGGCCAGCTGTGACCCAGTGCCCCAGGTACTTAAACTCTGTAACCCGCTTCAGAGGTGAAAATTTAATTTGTTTGAAAACTATTCTGCCATATCATTACTGTGACAACTGCGCTCCGATTGGCTAGCCCGAGTTTGAAACAAATGTCGGGTGTCGTCAACTGTTTCACTTCAAATCGATCAGTTAACTTGAGCTTTGCTATAATGAACGAAAATTGCAAAATTGCATATTTCATATTTAATTACCGATGAAATGTGATTCCGTTTGTTTTGTAATTAGATGTTTTGCACGGCATTGTTAGAGATATCTTTATTACAATAAATACAGAATATTTTTTGGAATATACGGAGATGCACACAGGTAAAGTTTCAGTGTAAACTGGAGTTGATATTTATAAGAACTGTATCGCTAATGTGTTACCAGGAATATATGGCCCGTATTTCGTCTCTATTTCTGCTTATGTACTCGATTATCATCACAAACACCACATCAAATATCCGGTCGTAACAATAAAAATGTTTAATAAAGTGGCGAATTGTAATAATTCATCGATCAAACGATTTGATCTAAGTTTTGAAACCGAAACAATGGATTGAGACACTGCAAAAGAATAGGGCTATATGTTGTCGGAGATGTTGACTTGTCTAACCATTGTGTTACAAAATAAATTCATTTTCGCTTTACAAGTTTAACGTAACCATAATATCGTACCTTACTATATAAGGCCACATGTGGTCAGACAACAGTGCTTTGGTCATAAGTCATAAAAATAACACGAACAATATGAAAAAAATTATGTACAAATACAAATATGTGTGATTTTTTATTATTCTCCCATCGAAGCTTAAAAGCGTCATCGACTAATTTCGTTTCTAGAATCTTTAATCGATCTATAAGCCTCTCTGTTGAGAAATTGTCATTTTGCAGATGTGGTTTTATTACATGAATGGTGCCAATTACAAACACAGTACCACAATTACACAGTTATCCAATTATTTTAATTCGTCCCACATGGTCGTCTTCTTTAGGTAAACTAGACCATGTGAGAGATGTGGCCTTATTACCAAAAGTATAGGGTACCCTTAATGTAATAAAGCCCATAAAAATAATACGAAGTATATAAAACAAACTAGGTATAATTATTAGCATAAAGATTGAACGCTTACAAAAAATTCCCAACCTACATCTTAAAGCAAACTAAACTTTCACACAATGGCGCTACGACAAAAAAGTCGTTAAAAACCAAAAACAAAGATCTGCGACAAGCACAGAAAAAAATCGTAATGTCCGTTCGTTAGGTGGCTTAGTTGGTACAGCGTCTGCCACGGCTGGCTGGAAGACGTTGGTTTAAATCCAGAGTGGAATAATTTCTCAAAAATAACGCGCCTTTGGTGTAACAAGCTGTAATAACCTGCTAAATTACAACTTTTTAACCGACTTCAAAAAAGGAGGAGGTTCTCAATTCGAATGTAATTATTTTCTGTATGTATGTTTCCCTATTACTCCGGATTATTGCATTTGTGAACCGATTTTCATTATTCTTTTTTTTTATTGGAAAGAGGGTACCTCAGTTTGTCCCATTTAAATTTGAAGAAAACATTCCATCTCTAAAGGTGGCAAACTAGGGGATGAAGCCGGTTTCGCGGTGACCTATTTCAATAAAACTTGGCAAATAGACGTAATTCCATCAACTTTTGAGGTCAGATTTTTTAGTACTCTGTACTGTAACTATTAGGACAAAAGTTTAAAGATTGTACTGGGAAATTATTCGTCGACTTTTTTATGGTAAATAGGAGAGTTATAAAATTTGATATATACATAATTTGTCCCATGTATCTATCATATGATAAAAGCACCTTCACGTTGTGATCATATGAGGCTTTATTATACCCAGGGTACGAAATAATGACATAGCCTTATTAGATATTTGCGAACGTCCTATTTTATTAAAATAATAATGTTTAAACGGCATTAAATACAGAGAATAGTACTCTGAATATAAATTAAATTAATTAAATTACTTAATATAGAAAAATTTAAGAGC